>NC_056703.1:4461222-4593722 GCF_018831695.1 Puntigrus tetrazona | reverse complement strand
GTTTTAGCACACCTGGAGTCTTGTTAAGATAATAAGTTTGGAGGTGTGGACTACAGCTACTTTGACTGATAAAAACCCCTCAAACCTTTGGAGTTTGCTCTGCACAAGAAGAACATGATTATGTGAGCCATGCCTCGCCAAAAAGAGCTTTCAGAGGACCTACGATCAAGAATTGTTGATTTACATGAAGCTGGCAAGGGTTACAAAGTTATTTCAAAGACTTTAGAAATTCACCAGTCTACAGTTAGGCAAACAATCTACAAATGGAGACGATTTGGGACTGTTGCTACTCTACCTAGAAGTGGGCGCCCCGTCAAAATGACACCAAGAGCACAACGAACACTCATCAATGAGGTAAAGAAACAACCCCGAATGACAGCCAAAGAGTTGCAGGCATCATTGGAACTTGCTAACATATCTGTTCATGAGTCTACAATACGTAAAACACTGAACAAGCAGGGTATCCACGGCAGGACACCGCTGCTTACTAAAAAGAACATTGCTGCATGCCTTAAGTTTACTTAAGTTTACAAAGAGCACATTGACACTCCACAGCGGTATTGGCAAAATGTTTTGTGGACTGATGAAACTAAGATTGAACTATTTGGAAAAAACACACAGCACTACATCTGGCGTAGAAAGGGCACGGCATATCATCATGAAAACATCATCCCAACTGTAAAGTATGGTGGAGAAAGCATCATGATTTGGGCCTGCTTTGCTGCATCAGGGCCTGGCCAGCTTGCAATCATTGAGGGGAAGATGAACTCCCAACTATATCAGACAATTCTTCAGGATAATGTGAGAATGTCTGTACATCAGCTGAAACTGTGTAGAAAGTGGGTGATGCAACAGGACAACGACCCAAAACACCGGAGCAAGTCCACAACAGAATGGCTTCAGAAAAACAAAATCCGCCTTTTGGAGTGGCCAAGTCAGAGCCCAGACCTCAACCCAATAGAGATGCTATGGATTGACTTGAAGAGGGCCATACACATGAGACGTCCAAAGAATATGACAGAGCTAAAGCAGTTCTGCCAGGAAGAATGGCCTAAAATTCCTCCTTAGCGATGTGCAGGTCTGATCCACAGCTACAGGAAGCGCCTGGTTGAGGTTATTGCTGCCAGGGGGGGGTCAACCAGTTATTAATTCTAATGTTTCACTTACTTTTTCCACTTCTATTTTGAATGTTGAATGATTGTGTTCAATAAAGACAAGAAAGATCTGAATTTTTTTGTGTTATTATTTTTAGACACATTGTGTTTGTCAATACCAATGAATTAGATGAAGATCAGATAAAATTTTATGACACATTTATTCAGAAAACCATGAAATTCCAAAAGCTTCACATACTTTTTCTTGCCACTGTATATATATATATATATTTATTTTTATTTTTTATATACAGGCTTGAGGACAGATTGAAACAGACAGCACCCTGAAAAAAAAGATCCCTATTTTTGCGTTAAGAAAGTCCATTTAAACATGTGCAGACAGCCAGATAGAGATATTGTGTGGTAAGAGAGGGCCATGTCATCTCACGCCACTAACAACCGGCCTACCATTTCCCAAACAACACGCTGTCTGACTCAAACCCATAAAACTGTGCAGCCGCTCTGAACATGAGTAACAGGAACGGTTTCATGCTCATTTCCTCTCTGGTTATTTTCTTGTTCGAATCTTATTTTTGAAAGCAGTAATTGCATTACATTCCACTTCACCATATTCCTGTGCCTGCTTTCGTCTGCTCCGAGAGATGATGTTCATCTGATCACGTTCACGACACTGACGGCGCCAGAATCAGAAGCTAATGAAATAATGTCTGAGAAACGACTTCTATCGCTCAAAGGTCAAACTAATATTCTTAAAACACAGGAAGACCCAAAGGAGAGAAACCATAAACGACAACTGTTTAATATTTCAATCGCTCTTCCTTGACGGCAGTAGGATTGAGTTTTTCTCCTCATCTGCTTATTTTTTCAATAAAACGGACCCTCATAATCTCTCTCCTCTAAAATTTAGATACCAAAGTCAGACATTTCAATATGACCTCCAACATTTTTCAACAAAATCTTCCAAGACAAAATTATCGGAGCTATGCTCTTATTCACTTTACACGTCTTTTATCTCTGCAGAGGATAAAAATGATACTCAAAAATGTACGAAAGAGCAACCTCTCAGCAACAACACTTTTCTCTGCGGGGACGCTAAACCAGACCAAGGTGACAATTGCAACTACAGGATATTGAATGTAGTTTTAGAAACGGCAGAAAAGTTCACGCTTCTACTGCAGGAAAAGCACTGTAAAATGTAATTAGGTGTGATATTCCATGTCGTGGAGCATTATGGTTAAAAGCCAACGACTCTAACTGTAGACTTCTAGTGCCACCTGGTGGTTTACATGTTGAGCATTGACTGTTGCATAATATTATTGCATGATGATTGACTTTCGCAGTATATCCAGGATAAAATCAGGAAACTCATGTATTATGACATGTTGGGGATGTTCAAACCCACATACCTACAATGCATGCAAATATTTAAGGTTAAGAAGTACCGAAGAGACCCCTATTAAACAGCGGCTGGACTATGCTAATGTCTCTAAATGTTGGTAAATAACATGATAATGTTGTCTCACGAGAGCATCTCCTAAGCAGAGGCATCAGCCTGTAATTTATTTCCTGACACTGTGAGTGTCAGCTCTGAAGGTTACACCCCACACTCCCGTTAATGAAGGATTAGTGCTCTTTTGAAGTCTATGATTCAAATCCACGTGGGGCCAACGTGTTCCACAAAGACAAAGCTGTTGCCTGCATTTCCATAAAATCTGTGTTTGTTGTTAACCGGAGAGTCTCGGGAGAAGCTCTCAAATATTCAAAGCTAATGGTGGAGTGGTAGTGAAATATTTCAGGGACCCAAGAAGTACTTATCGGAGAGCGTGATTTCACCAAATTTCACCAAATACTACATGTTCCTGGATCAACATACCCATCAACCAATCACTACCGAGGGATGATGTTTTTAGGAAATATCTGTTTTAGGCTTATGATCAGAGTTAAGTGCTTCTATTCCCTTTTAAATCAGCTATCATTTATAATATCACCGATTTTAGGAATAATTTATGGGTAGGGTTAGGTTCAGGGGTAAGGATTGAGGATTGGGGTAAATCTATATTTTTTTGGATAGTAATTTTGGTCCAGAATCATCTGGCAAAATCTACTTATTAGAGAGCGGACTGCAATTTGTAAATCTGCTTTCTCTGCTTTGTTCTAGCATTGCATTCTGGCTTTAAGGCCTTCTACTAAGTTTACGTCCAAAAATGTGGATAAATAACCATTTTTTCTCCTCCAGGGTGAAGAACTGACTAAAAAGTCTCACCTCAGCTAATCAGGGGATTAGTTAAAAAAAAGTTGACGTTTCCTAATGACGTTTTCTGTCAAATTTTCCATCTCAATGCAAATTGTTTGGCCGGTCCACAAGAAACTATGTCTTCTCTGAGCTGTAAAGTGAAAGGCGGCTAGTTAATGTTACACACAGTGTATAGCCACCTGTTACGGCCTACAAAAATGCTATATTATCATACATATTTATTAACATGTTTTTTTTATATATATTAGCACTGAGGTGCATACACTTAGATCAATAAGCTTTAGAATCAAACAGCTCCAGAAAGAAACACATACTGGGTGCTAATGTAAAGAAAACAAGCTGACAAGCACAATTTCACCAAAGGGGACTTTTTAGTAAGCATCAAATGAAAATGTATTATTATATAATGCATAATGCATTTTACAAATTATACTGTTAACAATGTATCAATGTGTGTGTATATATATGATTTTTTTAGCAGTGTCTTACAACATTATTGTTTCTTGCTGACTAATACAGTACTGACATCTCTGCTTGATTTCCTTCCTGTGCACCTCTTACAACAAAATGTAGCATAACTAATTCATTTCCTTAAATAGCACTTCAATCACTCAAATCAAGCTGTTCAGGGTGCAGACCGCAGATTTCACAAAAAAAAAAAAAAAAAAAAAAAACTCATCTGGCAACAATATTTTACCACAGCTTGTGATTTCGCAATTACCTCGCAAAGAGAGTTTATGATCTCATTTGAGTTGCTAATGTACTCCCCCTCTCCTTCCCACCTCTTTCTGTTATCTCATGGGAAAAAAAAAAAAACATTTTGTACAGAGGCCAGTTATTATTCCGTATTTACAATGTTTAATTTGAATGCCAAGAGAAGTGTGGCAAGTTGAACCATATGTAGATTTAATTACACTCCTATCTCGGTAGCAGATCCCCTTCGCGCGGGATTATTAATAAACACGGTCGCCTGCTAATATCCACTCGTGAACATAGCAAAGGTCAAAAGAATGCTTGTTTCTTACAGTACTATGGCTTGATGGAAAATGAAATTGAGATTTATTCAGTTAAAGAGCTTTTATATCAATGTTGTTTAAATCAAATATTTTTATGATTAGTCGATTTGTACGTTCACATTTATTTTTGTCCCATTTAGCAATAAGATAATCAGCTTTCACTGCAAACTGTGAGACAATATAATGGAAACACTAACAAAAACGGAAGTTCTAGATATGCTGAAACAATCGCTTTGCACCTCAACTAAAAGACCAGCGATGAAACTATTAATACAAACGATGGCAAATCTTGCTATAGGGCCATGTTCCACGAGGAACATGAATTGCTGGGATCTCAATCAAAGCTCAAACGATCACGGCTTAGGTCTGAACCCTCAACCTTTCAAAGCTGCCATCCCACTGCGCCTCACCTCGTGTGTTTTCTGCATCTTACAGTGTGAATAAAAGGTGACAGAGTCATGACAACTGTTGCCCGTGAGCTATTAGATGAAGTAAACTGTTTGGGGTTTCTTTCCCCCTGTCCATCCGGTCCGCCGAGCTCGACTGGAACATTTCATCTCCACTCACCCGCAGCCATCCTCACATTAGCCAGCATCTGAGCTCCGAGGTCATTTGATTTGCAGTCCACTCTGGTGGAGCTAATGTTTTCTAGATGGCCTTATAAAACGCACATCGCTCCTGGCTCCGTTACCGTGGATACCCGCGGTCCCCGATATGCCACTCACTCCTGCTTCGGCTTCTCGGAGCGGCCTGACAAAACAACCTTTGGAAATGTCAACAAGTTAAAGCTGCACGGTTGTAGACGAGCAAGGCCAGGTGTGTCAAACACCATTAGCTTTGATCCTATGTGTGTGAATCTTCACTTGGAAGAACGCACATCCGTCTCAGCTCATCAGCTATGCTTTGTCCGCACAATCTCTTGTTTTCCAGGAGACCTTTTCTGTTGTCAAGAGGCAAAAACATCTTTGACTTGTCGAGCTCTGAAGAAGCTGGCATCAAAACGGGTAAAGGTTATATATCCTGCTAAAAAAATAACTCCTGTAGCTTGCATGGGAAACCTGTCTTGGCAAAGTTACCAACAAGGAGTAAAAAACCTCCTTGACCTTCTTCTCTTGCATATATATATTTATTGGATCTATTGCGATGCATTGCAAATCGAAACATGTTCCTTTCTTTTTCAGCAATTTATGCCTGTTTTGAAAGCTCTATTGAAAATCTCTCTGTAAAATCTTCTCATTCCAACTTTCAGTAAACGGGTAAAGCCTCAGCATCGAGAACAAACGGTGACTGCATGTTTGTGCTAGTTTATGAATAACAGGATTTCTCTATCAACATCCTCTTTGACTGCTCGCACAGCAGCCCACAGACTGTCTACGCCACTTCCTCCCTTAACTACAATAAAGAGATTACCACAACGGTTTCATTTCTCCTTCCTCGGGGGAGGTTGGTTTTCTCTGAGGATAAGTCGCTCTGGGGCCCCGGAGCCACAATATAGCTGCTAGTACATCAACAGAGAGATAGCAATGTTTGTGCATCCAGAGATGAGATATCCTTTTGATTACGCCGCTGCCTGTTTCGTGCATTTTGAACAACAAATGCTTGAGCGAGGTAGAAAGGAAAAAGTTTGTTCGGTTTTAATTGCCTAGATCAGACCTCTGAAAACAGGGTCCGAGACGCGCACTTTTTTTGCTCTTCCCCGAAGACACAGCCTCAGACTGCACAGATGTTCAGCTAAACGTTATAACACACGGAGGTGAATATGTGATGTTGCGGTTTGCACCCGCCTTTTGAGCGTTCGCCGCAGGGCCGCTTTCTGTAATGTGTGTGATCTGCACTAGCAGGACTGCATAACTAACAACTTCTCTAATTGCCCGTATCGAGAATAATCTTTCCCCCTTGTAGCGTGAGCACCAGATGGTTGTTTGAAGATCCACCCTACCAGAGAGAAGGGAGTTCAGACCTTTGGACCACGAGCATAGATTGAAGCACCTGGCGCTTATGCGTATGAAAATATGTTTTGGTGGATGCGGCCTACAGTAATGGGTGGGTAGCACAAAGGTCGCAGGTTTGATCCTGGGCTGAGGTGACTCATGAAATTGAGCTTTGCTTTGACGCCCCATCGCTGTTTGTAGCCTGGAGCAAAGCACTTAACCCAAGGTCACTTCACAGTGTATCAGCAATTAGTGTTTCGTGAGTCCTGCAATAAAAGAGGATGAACAAGCATCTGCAAGCTTATATTTCTTAAAGATTCTTAAAAATGCTGCAATTCACTCACCCTCATGTTAATCCACCTCCATTTAGCTTTCACAAAAACTTTAAGAATCTACAGGCAGTTTTCAAAATCTCTTTTTTCATACAACGAAAACGAAGGCTTACTTGAGCCAAAAAGCACCTTAAAAGTGTATATGGCTAATATGATAACTGTGTATGAGAAAATGACACCGAATGCATGTTGTTCCTGAAACTCATTCTCTCCATCATACCTTTAAACTCGCGTCTTGTGCTTTTCGTTGCAGGTTTCTTATTCACTACTGTTTTTGTTCGTTTGTTTTGTATAATGTCTTTAGACTGGAGTAACAGCTGCTGAAAATTCATATATGACTAACCCAAATCTTAGCAATTAAAAGTGCCACAACTTTCAAAGACCTGACTTATGCAAATTTGCATCAGAAACCTATTAAAAAGCAGCACGGTGGAACATTTTTGTGTGTGTCTGTGTACTGACCTTAAAAGTGTTTTATCTTATAGACGGTTTCGTCAGCCGCACGCGCACGCGCACGCGCACCAAGTTAACTTCCGGTCTGTGTTTGTTTATGGGTATGGCTAACGCCGCCGGCTACAAACTCAGCTAATGATGAGTAACGAAATTGGTCTCAGGTTATTTGTGCTGTGGGGTGTGTTTGCCAGACATTTATTTATATATAATTGTGGCGACCCGCCACGATATATATAAACCGTTTCCCCCCCAAAAAAATCTTTGTTGAATAAACATGAGCTCATAATGCACGTTTAAAAATCAAACCGAGGCGTGGGAGTTTTTACATGGCTGTATTTCTGAAGGAAGATTGTCTTTAGAAGATGTCTTTTTAATTTCATCCCGCGTGTAAGGAGCGTTTGTAAACTCAGGGCTGCTTTGTCTACGGCAGTTACCGCGAAACCTTAATTTCTCGTGCTTAAAGCACCTCCTGCTGGCAGAGAATTCATTTGCATTTTTAATAAATCCATCTGATTTACGCAGCAAACATAAGCTTGTTATCATAAGAAATAATCTACTCTAAAAGGACTTGTTCTTCTTATTGATTATAATGAGACATCTACCGGAAGTTATGTTAGGGCCACAAAAGCACGCATGCTCAGTAACGTTTGTTTATTTTGTCACGTAACCGTCTATAGGTATAGCATAGCCTTATCCTGTTAAATCTCAGTAAAGCCCCTAAAAGAATTTTAAACAGTTGTAAACCTTCATTTGAAATTCAATTTTCCTGTGCTGTTTTATACAGCTTTTATGGAAAGCTTGTAGTGTCATGCAAGATTACATGAAGTCTTTATTTAAGGTCAAAAAGATTTATACTGTTGTAGATCCCTATCACAATCTATGTTTCCATTCGGGCCGCGAGTCACTTTAATGGATGCTGAGATGAAAAACTGGGGATGGAAAACAAAACATGAGGGAAATGGTTATTATTATCAACTTAATGCTGACATGAGCCATTTTCCTTCAAAAACCAATAAAAAACATAACAACATACAATCTATCCTTAATAGACTCCGAATAATGGAATGAATTATACACTCACCTTGCAGCAGGGTAAATCAAATATGAAATAGCATATTTTCCTGCAAGTTAAACACATACTGATTGAAATGCAACACTTATGAATGCACTGCCTCACAAACTAATTTAAACACTGCGCAGGCATACTGTTGCCAGCATTGTCAGAATTCTGATGTACAATGTCTCTGCAACTCTCAGCGCTGAACACAGAATTGTTTATGCAAGCAATATGCAACCCATTTCTTCATATTGCAATATGTGCGCTGATTGCTGGAGTCAAAAGTATTTGTTAGATGTTGAATGTTGCATAAACACGAGCAAAAATTTACATATTCATTACAAAACGCCATGCCAATTACAGCGGCGCAGGAGGGAGCACTTTTGCTGCTTTTATGTTTTAAAATTCATTCTATTTAAATGTATGCAGACCCCACATTCCACAATTAATCTAATCATAAGTATAGCTTGTACTGTTTGACAGAGAGTGAACTCAAGGCTTAAGCCTAGCCCTAGTCATGTGAACCTGTGCTGTTTCCACCGAAAGAAACTTGCACTGACTGATCTCGAAACTTCTCAGTGCCTTTGTTTTAAGACGTACACCATTTCTTATTCTATGTTTATCTCTTTTTTTTTTCACGTTCTGTGTCAAGTTTCAGTTTAGCGTGCACCAATTTTAGGTACCGTGTAAGGAGCTTAGCTGTTAGCTGCATTCATTGCCATAGTAACTTAGACTGCACAGCGTATTATATGCAATTTTAGTTATTATGACTAAATGATTTAAAATGAACGTTAATATATAGCCTACAGCTCGTATGTAATAATACATAAGCTGTAGAATCAACAGACAACACTTTAAAAATGACTGTGACCTTACATGTTTCCGTCTCTATTGCTGTATATGTCACTTGTGACTGCAATAATAAAGCAAGAAAATGTGTTTGTCCTCTTTCACGAACAACTACTTTTTTCATTGCAAATGCAAATAAATTCTTCATATTCCTCAATCTCTTTTAACCAAGGCTTGTGACGTCACACATTCACGTGCACGCGCTCCACAAACTCGCGAGTTTGGTTCTGTTAACTCGAAACTAATCTTATAACTCTAAATTTGCTGAAGTCTCCTAGTTATGTGTTAGAAAACCGCTTCAGTCGATCGAGGGCGTGAGACAACTGTCCTAAAGATTCAAACCGAACTGTGAATTGATTCAGACCGTTTTGGACATTTCATTGAAAAGAACCTTCAAGTACTTGAGAATAAAGTCATTTATGTAGAATCACTCGTATGAAGGAATCAGAGGGAATCGCTACCCATTCTTTTTGACGCGTTAATTAAGGGCCATTTTGATCGATTCTTTGAAAAGAACTGATTCGCAAGACCGATTCACTCACGAATCGCTAGTTCGCTGATTCGTAAAGGCTGACATGGCGCCTTGAAGCGTTTAGATAGAAGATGTTTATATGAGTTTATACGGCAATCTCTTCCTTCAGATAATACTTTAGCAGTAAAATGTGGCTAGCGGCCCAGCTCGGCCCATAAGGCCATCTTTCTCCACTGAATCTGTGAATTCAGAAAGAAATAGTAACACTTCATTTTTAAAGCTATAACTGGGGACGAGAGTGTTCACTGAAGAAAAGTATTTATACCAATTGTAAGTCTACGTCTTTGATACACTGTACTGTATCTATAGGCCTATCTGTGTTGTGAAAATAAGTCAAGGATTTGTTATTATTTATGAACTTATGCATTTATTATGTTTATTTATATGAGATTATTCTGGTATTCTAATACATTCTGCAAAAATGCATTGCGTTGTTGTTTTTGAAGTATTGAATGTGTTTTTAATGATAAAGTTGAACAGCAGAGGGCAGCAAATACTTACACTCCATCTTAAACACTCCCTGGCCTAGCATGTCTTTAATTATCCCAGGATAAGACTCCTTTTAGCCACCAACGAGCCATTTTTAAATTATTTTTAATTAAATTTTAGAGAAATTACAGATTCGTCAAATGAGGTCAACATAAGCTGATTTTTCTGTTCTTATTCTTCATTCCGCCGTTGAAGGAGCTTCTTTTTGAACTTCCCCTGACAAGATGACTTTCCTTCAAGAAAATCTCATCAAAGCAGAGACCCCCACCCTCACACCAAGCTGTGAAATATGCTTGAAGACGAGCGAGTGTGCATATGCGTGTGTTGGTAAGATTAATCTCTTCTTTAGCGTCTTGAGTCATCTTCCCTGCCTCTCCGCTGTGAGATGCACTGACTTCACCCCGGATCAGATCGCACGAAGCCATACCTTTTCGTTAGTCATTTAGAAGATTCAAAGTAACATACGGTCCACTGGAACCGACCCGGGGTTCATTGAATTGCATGGGCTTTATGGAAAATCAGATATCTGCTGATCTTACGGCACACCATTGGAATATTATTTTTTCACTCATGCCAGAGTTAATGTGATGCATCCACCATCCTGAGTTCACGGTCACCTTTATGAAAAAAGCATGATTTTTACACTTTTGAACTCATGTTATCGCATTTGTGCACATGTTAAATTCATGTGTTTTTGCATGTGAACGCATCGAGGCTCGGAATTTAAAGGTGAAGTCACTCTTTATTGCGATAGACAGAATAAGTAATAAATATAAGCATTACTTGGTAATGTTACATATATAATATTTAATATACATTAATGGTAGAGGAGTAAAGGAACAATTAAGATTTCTAATGATCTTTTAAAAGCCTTATATTCTCAACATGACTGCATTTATTTGATTAAAATTTATTAAGATTTTGTGCTCAATCATCAAAGATGGACCATTTCTACATATAACATATCATTTTAGTGGAATTATGATACGATGAATCGAATTTTGAAAAGAACATTGTTCATTTGAAATAATTTTAGTGTTGTAAATGTCTTGCATATATATATATATATATATATATATATATATATATATATATATATATATATATATATATATATATATATATATATATATATATATATATATATATATATATATATATATATATATATATATATATATATATATGTGTGTGTGTGTGTGTGTGTGTATGGGTATTTGCAAAACATGCATATTCTAAAACCAAGACGTGCAACCGATGAGGCTGCTTCAGAAACGATCTTGTTTATTTCCCTCCAGTCGGAGGCAGGTGGTTTTTACCTCTACATCGCTTTCTTTACCTCAGTCACAGTAAAGAGCGGCATTCACTTGAGCCTCAGTCTCAGACAGGCTTGACAAGACCCCCAATGGGTGACTGACTGAATGAGTCAGCTCGGTTCGTATCAGGAGAAAGACGCTGAATGCATTTGCTGTCAGCATCCTTGCGGGAATGTGTGTGTCAAGATGTCAAAGCGTCCGTTTCTGGGTACTGCGTGTGCGTATGTGCGACTTTCCATGTGGCACGTATCTACGTGTCAAGGCTGTGCCTGTCGTATGTTATTTTTACGTGTCTGTGGAGCCCATTTACTTTTTGTGCGTGTTCCTGCATTGACATGGTGCATTGCAGTTTATGTGTGAATGGACATTGACAGCATGATGTACCGGCGCGTGTTTCTAAAGTACATACGCAACGCATGAAGGAGACTGTTAATGAGCAATGTACTTAGTCTTTATAAATGGAATAATGCTACTTTAATGCCATGCTTGTCATTTATTGATCCTCAGGATATTAATGGTGGAGCAATGTTAATTAGGAATTCCCACTAGGTGTGAATAAAAAGGTCTCGAGGCGGCCCCACAGCACTCCAGACATGTTTCATGCCAACAGGAGGTTTGATGGATGCAGGAAATGGACGTAAAGAAGGCCATTAAGAGGGTAGGAGATCCTGTTCAGTGTCTATACAGTCGAACACCATTAGCATGCAGCAGAATTATAATTGTATAAAATGAGCAATCTCACGGTTGACCAAGTTTGTTTATTATTGAAAGCGCAGCCATATATAAAACCACTGTTTTCACCATTAATAACTAAGGAATGTCATTTCAGCGCTAAATCAGCGTAAGACTGCAGTAAATGATGCTGAAAATTCTGCTTTGCTATCACAGGAATCAATAATAAATATATGTATGGTCAGTTTAAATATATTCCATCAGAAAAGTGTTATTTTGCTGTTATTTATGTAAAAAAATATTGACTATAATTCAGTTTGAAGTTTTTTTTATGTGCTGATAATGAAAGATACAGTAGCGATAAACCTTGCAAGAAGACTTATATCCATCTTTTTCTTTTTTTTTTTTGTAGGAGTATTTAAATTAATTTATACAGGCACCAGAAACCTTGATGCTATGAGCATGCAGAAAGGAAACAACTCTAGTTTTTCACCACTTCCTGCTTTGAATTGCACTAATTGATAGCTCCATTCTTTACACGGTGGAAACTCGATGCTTCAGAGTCTAATATTTCATTTTTGTCACATAAAACCGGCTTCAAAGATTAGTGCTGCTTTGTTGTTCCTGTCAACATTTCCATGTGACTCTGACATCAAAGCTAATTTTATTTGAAAAATCTGATTCGGAGTCTCGGGTCTTAACAGAGATTCAAAGAGATCGAAGGCTTTGAGTGAGACGCTACACGCTGATCCTGCTGTTGACTTGGATTTAATTTTAAATGAATGTTGTAGTGTCTTGTTAGTCAAAAGCAGAGATCACGGTGCTGTTTTGAGCGTACGCAGAGCTTTGGGGTGCCTCGTAACCTTTCGCAACCTCGTTCGATCGCATGTAGGACCCTGGATCTGGCAGCTGCATCCAAGAACGCTGCCTAATGGTGTGTGAATCCATACAGGGCATCAGGGGCAGGTGCTGACACAAGTCATCCTGAAACGGGTAACAAAAATCCCCTGTAGATACACAAAGAACCATAGATACTTAGGTTGCCGTTATATTTACCCCTTTTCTGGCTCTATGATTGAATCTGGACGAGGTTGGGTTTACAATCACAGTCGCCGTGGTTACGGAACGACTCTGACCCTCCTCTCTGCTGACAGGGATTGTAATGATATGCTGAAGCATTCTGGGTAATAGGAAGAGAGCCCTGTTAGAGAATGAGGTGCAACCTTGGGATTGAAAATCAAATTCTGTGCTGAACCCTTAAACAAATTGATTCCTTAACCTGGCTCACTTGCGAGATATGTCGTATTGAATAATAAAAGATCACTATCGCAGACTGACATTTTGGATAGAGGAAGCCGTCCGCTAAAAGCCATTGATGTTTTGCCGAAGTTACAATTGCAGTTTTTAATAGCAGCAAAACAGAAGTAAAAATGCATGAGCACGCGTTAAAGCTGTGCTAAAATCAAATACGGACATTTATAAATGTAGATGAGTGTGTTGCTTCATCAGAAACAGATTTGGAGAAATTTAGCATTCGCGCAGCAACGGATGCTTTGCATTGAATGGGTGCCGTCAGAATGAGAGTCCAAACAGCTGATAAAAACATAGCATTCCACGCGGTTCAAGGCTATTAGTTTACGTTTTGTTAAGAGAAAAGCTACATGTTTGTAATCCATCAAGACGTATTTAGCATCAGAGCTTTACAGTAACACTTTACAGTAACTTTACAGTTACATTTCTAGCTAAAATATGTCCTTTATCCATATTAATGTTTATTCTAGTTAGTAAGTGAAGTCGCATGCGCAGATCTAGTCAAGTCATCTGTATTTATACAGCGCTTAATACAATTCGAATGATGTCAAAGCAGCTTTACGGTAAAATAGGGTGTCGAAGGACAGTAACAAACACTCAAATTTCCATTTAAAGTCAGTTCATCGTTCATTCAGTGATGGTGTCATCCAGCCCAGTCCAGTCCAAATAGTATATATCCAATCAAGTCAGCAATGGAGCCAAAAAATTAAGTGCAAGTGATAACAGTCCAAAACAGTTGTAAACAAATGTACCGGTGTGAGAGGACAACGCAGGATGGGCTTTTTCACTGAAGAAAACATCATTATGGATTATGGAATCATATTTTGGCCAGAAGTCACGGTTTACCACAGTTAATCACATGTTTCTTACAAACATTTTGGGGTCAGCAACGCTTGAGTTCACATTTATGGCTCAGCTTAAAAATATAGAGAGTTCGGGGTAGCATTGCGTGAAGTCCGCATGGCGTATTTAATTCTGTATTTAGGTGTCTGTAGAGTTTCAAAAGAGCATGCAGGAAACGGGAAGATTTTAGTTCTAGAATACTACAATGGTTGACTCTTGATTCTTGTCAGTAATGCGGTAGAGAACATTACTTTCAAAGTGCTGAGGCTTTTCTTTTGCTTTTCCCTGTACACCTGGCCCAGTTTCATCTACAGATTACAGACAAATTAAAGCTCAATTCTCACACCGCACACAAACACGGGCGAAATTCCACATAATAAATTACCATTTCAATTAAAAGTGACGGTGTAGCTTATTTTAAACCGCAAAATGAACGGTAACCGGTTAGTGGAATTGGGGAATAAGCAAAGCTGCGGAACTGCAAATATAATTTTCACGCCATGAATAGTATGCAATGCCTCCGCCGATCATGACTTACATGCACAGTACTCATAAACAGATTTTGGTTGTACCTCAGAATTTTAGCATCACTTAGTTTTTACAAGAAATGGAGTGTTGTCCACTTTAACCTGCGACCCTGTTTTTTTTTCAAGATGAAATGATGAATCAAATTAATTGTCTTTAATTTAATGGGAAATTAATCAAATTAAAATTATCAAACTACAAACCAATATTTGGTTCCAAATTTGCTAGCTCATACTCATACTACTAAAATGCTTGTTACCAGTAAAATTTCTTCTTTAGTGTATTGTATTTATTTAGTCACATACACAAACTGGATGTACTAGTGCTGTTAATTGATTAATTGCCATTATTTTACACAAATATTTTACATGATATGTGTGTGTACTACGTCTGTAAATATATATATATATATATATATATATATATATATATATATATATATATATATATATATATATATATATATATACATAATAATTATACACAATACACACACATATATGAAATTAGAATTTAAATATTTATATTTAGTATAAAATGTATGTTTATTTGCAACAATAAAATGAACATCCCAGCTGAAGATAATGAGGAAATTACATCACTTCCGCAGACAAGTGCATTCCAGATTACTTCATAATGAAACGCACATGCTCAAGTCTCCACTAAAAAGGGAATAGGGATGATCACTTTAATGATTTAAAAGTTTGATTATTCGCTATTTGACAGTACTAGATGTTGCAAATTTAGTTTGACCTCCTGGGATCTACAAATCATAATGTTCTGATAAAGATTTCACTGAGCTTTTAATTAAAAAAGGCCCTATTTTGAGCCACTATTTCTTGTTACTTCTACTTAAATTCTGAGAAAGATCCTCTTAGTAAGTTAAGAGATGCCTGTACACATATGTCTTTGACATAAGCGGTCTCATCATGACAAATCTGCCACCTTAGATTCGTCATGTCAAGATAACACCAGCATCCCGTGGAGAAGTGTGATGATTCCTGATCGCTCTCTCAGCTTGGCTGGTGTTGGGATGGAACCAGGGTAGTCACACATGCAGCATGTCTTGCCAGCTCACATCACATGTCCCCGTTTGGCGTTGTCAAACAGCATGGCATATGTGACGTGGGGCTTTAGCTTCAAAATGTTAGTGAGATGTCTGTTTGATGAAATTAATCTGTATGCATTCGGGATGCGAAAGGAAAGGAACGGTCCAGATTCAATACAAGTCCACCTCTATTGATCACATCAGTGGCATGCTGCTGGTTACCAAAGGATGCAATTTCATCCCTTCCCTTTGTGAAACAAGTAAAAAGTCTTGTTTATGGTAAGTGGTAGACGGGGCAAGGCACTGCACTAGGATAAATGTAAAAACACAAGCTGGTTTTAGAATATAGTCATATCATCTTAAGCTCACAGAGGTTATTAAAAATACTGTACAGTAAAAGCAATAATATTATAAGCCATTGTTACAATACTTTCTGTCTACCTACATACCTTGCTGCAATTTTTAATGGGACATGAAATACATACCAGCAAGCACATATCACTGCAGTTTCCAAAAGAACTTAACACTAGAGGAAGTAAAACACCTTTTGGTCCTTTTCAAACCAATTTACAGGGTTTCGATTAATAAAGAGTAATTTTCGCACAATTACTTGAAGAACGTTATGTTATGACTTCAAAACAATGATAATATGCTAGGATATTTGAACTGATGCTTTTGAATGATCCAGCTTCATATCTATGTGTTTTCAAGATCACGGAGTACAGAGATGTTCTTGAGAGGCGAGAGCTCGGTTCAATACTGTTTAACTACGGTTTCGAAAAAACAGTTCAAATCTGCATAAAACGTAACTAAATGACACGGCTGCGTCAATAAATGTGTTTTTATGTGTTTTTTAACACTATTGCTTAGGTTTAGGGTTGGATTTGGTGCGGGGCATATTTCCAACATAACTTTTTGCAACAGTTCATACCTAAAACAACATAATAAAATTATACCAGGGTTCACGTATTGAACCTGTGTTTTGGACATTTCTCTTTGAAACTTGAAACTGCCTCAAAACGTGCAGTAAGGTACGTTAAAAAGGTGTTGCATTAAAAGTGCACGGAGGTACATATTTGTATGAGATCAGGTTGGTTTCTCTCATTTACTCACTTTTGTCACCGGCATGGCTTTATTCATTTTTATTAGTCAATTGAATGCAATGTTGTTAAATAATGCCTGGAATGCTATCAGAGTTTTCATTTGCATTGATACATGTTAAAGATTGAGAAACTACATCAGGTATATACTGAAGGAGCTGTGTCACAAAGAAATATAAGAAATGTTATCAAATCGCCAGGGAGGGAAAACACTTTACATGCACATCAAATGAAAGTTAGAACATGTAAACCAAATTGAATCCATCCCAGTACCAGCTTTACAGTTTTGTGGGCGGTCTCTCAAGAGAACTGTGTTATGTGAGAGATTAACCTGCCTTTGTCAATGTTTTCTCCAAGTGACAGTTAAATCACTTCGCACAAGTACGTTAAATGAAACATAATTTCATTTTCAGGCGGTAATGCTGAGGGAAGGTGGGCTGAAGTGGGATGGAGGGTAAAGTAATAAGATGAAGTATTAAAAAACTAATCTTCACATATTGAGTTCTCAGCTCATATGTGCAGAAAAATGTGACCCACAAGTGAGCGAATGTTTGTACGGTGACACATGCATTTTCTTTCTTGTCTACTCAATGCGATTCTCTTCTGCTGATGTGTGTGTGTGTGTGTGTGTGTGTGTGTGTGTTTGGTGCATGAGGGAGGGTCAGGCCTGTGTGAATATGTTCTGGTTTCTAAGTTTGAGTTCAGTTTAAGGTCTGTCCACTCCAGAACTCAGTGGAGCATATCTGACACTGACAAATACTCTCCTCCCATCCTCTAGAGAGTAACAGAGAGCCGATAAAGAAACTGGGCATGAGAACACAACAGTGTAGTTAGAGGTGAAATGATGAAACCAGAAAGGAATAATAAAGGAGTGTACACATAGAACAAAGATAGTTAGGAGAGTTGGAGAGAACCCTAACGTCTTTATCTCTGCTGATTTGATGCTCAAGAAATCTGTCAGAATGAAGTTCAGAATTGAACAAGAGCGGATTTTTCATATACCTTACTACACGTTTTGTTGCAGTTTTAAAGAGAAATGTGCACTGAGTGGTGTTAAAATACAGGTTCAATACGTGATACCCTGGCACATTTTGTTATATCAATATAGGTATGTATTCAGGTGGTTCAGAACTGAAATATCCGTGGACTCTCGCTGAACAAGTTAATGCTCTGTCAAGTTGGAAATTCAACCCTAAACATACCCAATAGTGTTAAAAAATGCAATGCTGATATAAAATGGCATTAGTTGATGCAACCGTGCCATTTCAGCTTCCTTTTACACGGATATGAAATGTTTTGTCGAACAGATTGAACCGGCGCTTCTCGTCTCTCAAGAACATCTCTTTACTCCACGAGCTGCTGAACAAACCCACTGTCTATGAAAACACGTAGATGTGAAGCTGGATATGTGTGATGCTAATGCTTAAAAGCAGCATTTTTTTTCCCCCTAGTATATTATATATTATTCATAACATCGTATTCTTCAAGTAATTGTGTGAAGACTACGCTTTATTAATCGAAAAAGTTAATTTGTGTGAAAAAAAATAAAAGGTGGCAGAGTTATATGGTGTTTATTTCTTTTGGAAATTGCAGTGATATGTACTTATTGGTAAATTCTTGCAGGTCAACTGTGTTTATTGTTGCAATCGGCTTTTTATTCATGGGTAACATCCCCAAGTCCAGTCAACAGCTGATGCATGTAACTGAGATACAGGGAAAAAAATGTCTATTTCAAGTATGTTCAGTGGCATACGTATGTTAAGCGGCTACCTGAGTGCATTTCTTCTTCATGTTTTATGGAAAGACTCTTATTCTGAATTCATGTTGATATGAAATCTCCATTTCTTGTCTCTGTGGCACAATAACTCCATGCCTTACATCCGTAAATGTCATGCCAAATAACAAGCTCAGGGTTTAGTTGTAGCCTCCAAAGTTCAAACAAGCTGTAAAATGATAACCAGTGTGGAATTATGGGAAACAAGCTTGAAATTACACCCTGGGCAACCTCTTATATTACATCCATTGTTATGACTCTGAGTGGTATGAATGTGCTAGTAGTATTTCAGCTGGATTTTAATCTGCTAGTGTCCAAGCACATACAGTACCTGGTGCTGTCCAGAAGCGCTGAACCTTTTACTGCCATCGCTGAATTTACTGCCAGTGAATTAACACCGCAATGCCACAGTTATTGCCTGCAGTAATGGAGCTATAAACTGAGGGGAAATTGTGAAAGCTCCGAGAAAGCCCTAGGCTAAGGATGCTAAAAACATTAGCGTCAGCTTCTGTAAAAGAGCCATAATACCTCTATAACGTGCTGCAGCGTAAATTGTTAGGACTTCCTAGCACTTCCTAGGTGAAGAATGTTTCGTCATTTATCGGAGGTTTGATTAATTGGAGGATTTTTAATTAGATTCATCCAAAAATAAACATTGGGATCTTCTTTGTGTTTTTGTCCAATGAAAGTCAAATGGGTCCAATGTTGTGATTTTATTCAAATGGTTGAATAAAGAGTTACATTGATCAAAATATCTTCTTTTTTGTTCCAAAGAAGAAGGTATGACTGTAAAAGGTTTTGTAAAGATCTCCAAATGCTACACTATTGAGCTTTTATTTTGGCGGAAAGGGAGCCCTTAAAGCAACACGTTATTACAAGCGCTGGATCATGACCTGCATACCTGAAAATGAACCCAGTGCAGCTCTTCACATATATTTAGTCTTTGCAATTTGGTAATCACACTTAGCCCTATAATATTTCTTCTTTCTAAGCTTAATATGTAGAGACAAGGATAAGCCATTAAACAGCAGAGCAACAGAGTGATTTTGAGACTGTATGTTTGACCAGTGGCAGACTGTGGGAGTGTTATTATAACATATATATAGTTAATTAGCTATTATTTTAGCATTTTTGTTTAGAGGTGCATACATTTAAATCCAGATTTAGACTACAGTAGGCCAAGTAATCTAACAGGCCGCTCATACATGTTTGAATACCTTTAAAAACATTAAATAAATGATTTCTTAAATCATTCATGTTGGGGCATCACCTGCAATAGAATTGATATCTTTTAGCTTTTTTCCCGCCATTTCTCCATTCACCTAGTATCATCTCATATTGATGAGTTTTATTCTCCCTACGAAAAACGTAGCGCATGTTGCATGCTTCTTTCAGCATTTTAAAACAATGCAGTTAAACTTTTCAAGCGTTCTTCCTTCATACGAGCAGCTGTGAAAACTCATACATGAGTCTTCTCATGGTGAGCGGCGTGAATTTATGCTGTATGGATAATCTGGGATTTTCAGAAACTCCAAGGCCAACTGCTTCCAGTTTCCATTGGACCCTACCAATCACGAGCCTGCCTTCCCCCTCTCGGTCTTCACTTCCCCACCCCCTCTCTTTCTTATATGCACACACATGCACACCTCATGCTTCAGCAGTGTCTTTTGTGCTATATTGATCCCCTTTCCTGGCAAGTAGCCTGATTTAGAGTCTATACACCTACAATTGCAGAGAAATCACGATCCAAATCTCTTCGATTCCAGCTCACAGATTTCTCCTTAAGTGCCCTAAACTGCACGCTAATAAGAGGTGGACTGTGCCGTTAAACACATACTGCGCTTTTAAGGCGCAAAGCAATCTGGTGTGCCAGCGTGATGCAGCCGCTCTAGATTGAGAAAGGTGGTTTTGGACAAAAAAAAATTTATGGGAAGAAACAGCACTGCAGGGGTTAAACAAACAATCTGGGCCATAAGCACTTAGCCTTTAAAATGAGTTCTTGTGATAACAGCAAATTGGAGTAGTTGAGAACATGGTGACTTGTCACAGCAACTCCACTGTGAACTTCTATTTGCAAGAAAATTAACATATTTTCACCAAGTATGAGAGCAGAATAAGACCCCCGCAGCCAATTGAAGACCCAGCAGGAGACGATGCCTCTCATTAAGAGATGTTTCCTCTTTTTATCAGTGGCGTGGGTTCCACTAGAACGTGTCTTTGCACCCCGACATTAGCTTCATTTTTGACAGAGACTCATTCGATCTGTTGTGCACGTGTGGGATATCTGGTCGTCGAAAGACATGTGCAAAGATTTGTTTCTACTTTGCACAGCTGCTAGAACAGGGGCATCGTTACAGGTTATCTCTGGATTATTCTAATTACTTACCTTCTTCCTTGTCTTCTAATAACTCAAAATTTGGACAAAAAACATGAACACTATGTTTGTAAATATTCTATGCTGTCTTATAATTTATGCTATTTAGTGTAGTATTTATTGCAGTTTATTAATTTGGGTATTTATTTCTATTTATTTTATTAGTTTTTTTTAAAGAACATCAATTTGATAAAAAAATATATATTGTGAAATATAAGATTAGAAAATGGATATATATATTTTTGAGGGCTAATAGAAAGTTCAAAAGGATATATATATATATATATATATATATATATATATATATATATATATATATATATATATATATATATATATATATATATATGTAAGTTTTAACTTTGAGGACATTTTTATCCCCATGAAGAAGCAAACTGAGCAAGTGGGAGGTAGGTTTAGGAATGTGTGTGTGTGTGTGTGTGTGTGTGTGTGTGTGTGTGTAAAGAGAGAGAATGCCCACATTAGCGTGGCTTGGTTATTGATTCTATGCATGTTCTCTTTACTAATTACAGAAACCTTGCACTTGTGCATCACATTTGGTTCTCAAACAAAAAAAAAACCCTCAAGTGTGTGCATGCCCTGTCTGGACTTGAGAACCCTCTACTAGGATGCTTGTTATGAATCATGAAGTAGTGCTATCTGATCATCCGGCTCTTCACCACAGACGATCCTGCACCGAAGTGTACAATAAGCATTTTCTCTTTTTTTCTTTGTAGATATACTCTCTCAAACAAGTGCCCGTTTCATCCCACTCGATTGCCCTATCAGTCGCCACGACTCAGTGATTTATTACATCAGAGATGTTCTGTGTGGTGGTGCAACCTAGGATAGGAAGAACTGTGAAATGCCTCATGACTGTGAATTGCTTTGGACCCAGACTTGCCGCATATGAAACATCAGCTGGGAGAGGTAGTATTTCATGCTTCGGGGAGACAGGGTCTTTGTCTCAGTAAATATACAGTTTCAGGTCAAAAGTCCAATGAGGCTAAATTAATTAATTTATTTTTGGCTCAGGGTTATAAAATTAATTTAATTATTTGATCAAATATGCAGTAAAACAGTGACATTGTTAAATATTTGGTTACACTTTATATTAGGTGGCCTTAATTACTATGTACTTTCATCCAAAAATGAAGTACAGTGTATTTGCAGTGTTCGTATTGTGTTGCAGTTGTTGGGTTAAGGTGTGAGGAATGGGTCAACAGTGTAATTAAAATCTAATTACAGAAATAAATTAGAAATGTATTTACATAGGTATTTTGTAAAGTACAATGTAAAGCATATATGTACACAATAAGTGCATTGTACCAAATGATTAATTTAAATGTAAGTACACAGTAGTGGTGCAAATATTTAAAAATTTGATTAAATAATTTGTGCAAACTCATGCAAAGCTGAATTTTCAGCAGCCTTTACTCTAGTCTTCAGCGTCACTTCAGAAACCCTTCTGATTTGGACTTTCAAAAAATAAATATTAAAGTGTGACCCCAGTCTTCTTTCAATTGTTTCGTACAGTAACAGTAGAAATAGACACACTGTGAGATCAATTCTCAGTTTGAAAGTGCAGTACCTTTCGTCGCACCTCATCATATGCTCTGAACGATCAGATCAGAGTCAGACCTCACCTGGTCTTCTGTGACAGGACAGGATTGATGACAGGGAGTTAATCTGGCTAAGAGACGCTGTGTACTGCACACCTCTCTGTGTGAAGAATCTATGAGATGAGATAGATTCAGACAGTTAATACTCACGCTGCCAAGTCACTGAGGGAGATTCACAATGACAGCTGCAGATAACAAGCTTTACCCAATCAGCTGGAGAAAAAGAAAAAATGAGAGAGACGTAGAGTGAATAGACTGCTGCTGTATTGGTAGCCTAGCTGTGTGTGTAGTTTGGTTAGCACAAATCTGTCCAGCAGTAACCAGTGCCGATTATTAATATTATTAATAAAAGTAGAATATTAAGTTCTGTCTGTGAAGATCTCGAAACTAGATGCAAAAAACCAGTCCAGCACTAACCCATTGCTGTTTAAACTACTGGATGTTGACGATGTTTTTCACGTTGCTAACAGTTGCAAAGCAGCTTTACAGAAAACGAACGTTTCCACATTATATTTATCAGCGTTGCCTTCTGATTGCGGATTTGTGATTTTAAAAAAGTGGAATGAGTGGAAAAACCTCAATCTAAGCTCAGATCGGTGACCTCGGAGACCGGTAAGTCATTAACCTTAAACTCATGAAGAGTTAATTAACCAGCACGGGCAGCGAGTCGGCTAAGCACAGCTGGAGGCGATGAGATCCAATTGCTTTATTAAAGGAGGCTGGGGCTCCTGTAGATCCTGGCATCAGCAAGGACAAGGTTATATGTTTGTTTCCTATATAACATGCATTTAATACTTGGGATTTATTAAGTGCTTCTATGCAAATTGGTGGAAAACAGAAAGAGTTGCTGAATGGGATTTGTGAGATCCAGGTGTCCTATCCAGTCTAGTTGTTTAATGATCTAGATCAAGGCTGTATTCACACAGTCCTGTTCACACCACAGCCTTCAATAGAGGCTTGAACACTCTCTGTCTGAACAATTCAACTGAAGTCAACCTCGATTTCTGTTTGTGAACTGTAACTAGCAACAGCGGCTAAAGGCGAATCAAAGATGTTCGGAACCGTAACGCTTTTCACCCGACAAAAGTTCAGCCGAGGCGCGGTTTCGTACGTCGAGATCTAATTAGAGAACGGCAGCTTTTAGGCCTCCGTAAAGAGCAATGCATTTGAGTCACACGCAGGCCGCAAAACTGTCTGGAGCAGCTCCGGTGGAATAGAGTGGCTGGATTTAACCCTTGTGTGTCAAAAAAAAAAAAAAAAAAAAGTTACACATAGGTCCGTAATAGAGAAAAATGTCAAAAGCACATTATTGTTGAAGTAAAAAAAGTTATAGAGCTCAGAATATATATATATATATATATATATATATATATATATATATATATATATATATATATATATATATAAATAATTGGTCATAATTCATTTATTTCATTTTACTTGATTGGATATATATATATATATATATATATATATATATATATATATATATATATATATATTTAATGAAACATGTTGGACAATAAGCCAAACCTGCTAGAAAATCAAAAAAAATTGGAGATTGATATCTCAAAAAATGAGCTTTCAGTAAGTTTTAGATTGGACGTAGTACCAAATTTTCCCGCTTAGATTCCAGCAGAACTCCTCTGGTGCACACATTGGTTAGATTTATGATTTGTAGTAGAGTTTATCTCAAATTTTACAAGAACACACATACATTATGACACACACACACACACACACACACACACACCACACTCAGACATCCATACCAACACACCCACACAACTATAGCTGAATTATTTATCCAACTGGCACTATATTATTGAAGCGAGAATGGCTTAATAGGCCAAACCTGATAAAATAGCACCATCTGGTAAAAAATTGAAAAAAGAAAAAAACATTTTGAAGCCTTCCCAACAGAATGAAATTGCAGTTTTGGGGACATGTTTATCCAAAAGGCTTGTTTTGTACCTGGTGCAAAATAGATTTATTAAAGGAAAGACTAAAAGGGCGGAATAGTAAAATTCCAATAAAAATACACACCTGTGCCAAAATGTATGACGTTGGCAGTAAGACAGATAAAATGATCCAAAAAAAAAAACTGAAAAGGAAAAAAATTTCCAAAAGGTCGCACAAAGGTTAAACTGTCAGATGAAACAAGACTCATATCTGCATCTTTGTAGGTTTTACATGTAATGTGACATGACAGACAACTGTTCTGAAGACCACAGGTCTTCTCTCACAATAGAGTTGTGAGTCTTGAAAATGTGTTTGCGTCTGAAAACTTCGCTGCTCTGTCAGGCGGTGCTGCTTATAAAATACATCAGACAAAGGCATCTCAGTCGACGGGATGTGACACATTAAATTCAGACATGCCTTGCTGGCTTCCTCCCTTTCTGTGCTGCCCATGGAGGCGGCATTTTTCAGCTGGTTTTAGTGCGTTTGATAAGGGTTGGAGCTTGACTTTTCCCGGAAACAGTGTAGAGCATGACTTCAACATTGGCTTAAAAACAGAGAGAGATTTTGAATAAAAAAAAAAAAAAAAAAAAGGTAAAACGCTCAAAAGGAGGTCAGAGTGGTAGCAAAAGATTGCACCACCTTATTAGTGGCTTTGTGAATTCCCTAGTGAGAAAAGTGCTCATTATGGAAAGCAGAAATTAAGAGACCGGCAAAATGAGCCTCCTGTTTTAGGATCATTTTAAATGTGCATACTGCATTTTTCTGTGGCACCTTTACATGGTTGATTTTCTGGAAATTGCATATTCGAATAGCAATACACAAGGTGCCTAGATGAGAAGAATGGAAGTGGTATTATCTTATTGATATTCAAAGACCACTATTCGTTATTTAGAAATATGTATCACGCAGATTGCATGCAAAAACATCAAAGAATATGTTCGAGTCGTGCTTTTAAAGTGCACGTTCATCACAGGCGAAGGTATTTTTTTCAGTATTACCGCAAATGCGTTATTTGCCATCTGCATATAATGGCACTATTTATATTGCAAAATTCTCTATGCATTCAACGTTTTAGCATTCAGAATTCTGTGCATTTTGTGCATTCACCAGCAGTCTGAGATTGTTTTTGAAAGTATAATCATAAACTTCTTACATAAAGTTGTGCCAGATAAATGCCATAAGCTTTTAAAAAGCCATAAAAGCAGGATTAAAGCAACCCTGATATTTATGAAACATCTTAGAGTACGCGTAGATGATCTGTACTTGATTGCAGATTTAATACAGAATCAGGAACTTTCTTGAAAATAGCTTTATGTCCATTTTTTTTTTTTTTTCGAATCGTGTAGAACGATATTTCCTGTGGTCCGTGTCCTTCTGATGAGATAATGGAACAATCAGGAGGGGCCACGTCAAGTGTATTGAAATTACCTTTCCATTTCTTCCAAAAGAGGAGCCCGCGTTGATAAATTGCTAGAGATCTAGTATCAAAATGATATTTTTCAGTGAACAAGATTGCATTTGATGAATGGCATAAAGGTTCTATTCGATTTCTCAACAGAGGGAAAGAAAAAAGAAAAGAAAAGAATAGAAAAAACAACCCAATTAGTTGTGAAGAACTTGAAGGACCACATTACTTATGAATCACGAAGATCCACCAATCAGAGAACTCTCTGTTACTATAGAAACGGAAATTGCCGGAAAAGATCTTAGTAAAGATGACTTCAAACTTCCATGAACATAAGCATTTATGTTCTCAGATCTGTCCATTCATATATGGATAGTTTCAAATGATATATATTGGAATATAATTCATATGATTCATATTACATAATATATAATATCACTGAAAAAAGAGTATATTTTGCTATACACTATTACTTTGAGTAATTGAATAACTTGGATGCAAGACAGCTAAAAATAAAAGTGGGCAGCTGCTCTTAATTAGTGACCCGCAGGTCCTGGTTCATCTTCATTCTTTTCTTCCCGTGACCTCAATAACCTCAACTTTTTCTCTAACTTTTTGTCTTTTTAAGCCATAACACCCTCTGTCGCTTTGCTTAATTATTTTTTTTTGTGCGGACTGCCATGCAATGCCTCTATCTTTAATTACAATCACATATGAAGACAGGGTGGGGGAGGATAAGGCAGAGGAAGTGAGAGAGGAGCTACAAACTACTTTGATCTTTCCTTTCTTCTGCATTGCCTCGTCTGTTGGAAGTGAAAAAGAATAGATTAGTGGTTGCTCAACGCTGCGCTTCTGTATATACACTATAGAAAAGCCAGGTTACTGGAACTGGTTCCATGATAGTATTCATCTGTGATAACTGACAGCTGCAACTGTAATGCTCTGATTGAGTGATATTGTAATGTTGTTAATGGGTGTTGCCACGCATGCGATTTTAAGACGATTTCGGGTGTTATATTTGACTGATGCTGGTGTTCGCTATTAAAAGAAATCCGTAAAAAGCTGTGGTTGCCAGAATTCTACCGTAAAAAAAAATATTGGGGGTTTTACAGTTTTACGTTAAATTTACAGTTAAATACCGTAATTTCGTTAACTGATATAATGTCAATATACCAACATATTAAAGTACTGAAATATGTTTTGTACCTTTAAAATACACTGATAACAACCAAATGCCAGAGAAAGTCACGTGATGAAGCACAGCACATCACAAGAAACAGTGTCGTTCACACAAACTAAACACTAAACGCCATAACCATTCATTTAACAACATTAAATGTAACATACAGCTTAACATAACTGATAAGAAAAACTAAGAAGAAACTTATAAAAAAAAAAAAAACCAAAACATCAAATTCGATCAAAATTTGAAATGCAATGCAGGGAATTCTGGAAACATTAATTCATGTTTTTTCGCTGTAGGTTTTACAGGAATTTACCGTAAACGGTTTAAGTGGTTTTTACTGTAGCATTTTCACAGTTTTTTTTGTTAAAATCACTGTCAGTGTGGGGCCAGTCGCATGGTAATATAAATGGTCCTAAGCTACAATACATGTACAACAAAATTTGACATACCATTGCACTTAGCATAGCACTTAGCATTATGTAAATACAGTCAGGAATAAAGGCCCGTTCACACCGAGCATGATAACTATAAAAATAACAATATTAGTGTCCACACCAGCGAACGGTACATCGTCTGTTAATTCAAAGCACTTTAAAATCTTGCGCTCGTGAGAACAGGACGTATTCTGATTGGCTGTCGATGCTTCTATCATTCGTCATCTGGAAAAAAATCGTTATGAACATAATTCCAACAACATTGCTTCTCTGTGCCTCTATATGACAATATGTCAATAAACTAGGGCTTTTTTGTGTGCTTGGCTCCATGCTTGCATATCAAATGAAATAAATATGTTTGTATTTGAAGGGTTCTATTGCATCATGGCATCATTTAGAGTAAACGTCGTATTATGAGACAAAGCATTGCTTAACGGAGAGCTTACAAACTATGTATTATGTCCTTCTGCCCGGTAATGTGTAGAATTAGTTACAAACTAGCCAGTAATTACTATACGTTACACTCTAGTAGTACTCCAGTTACTCTAGCCCAGTTCTGACTTAAGTGAATGGCTGGTGAATCCCTACCCTGGTGCAGAGAAGTCAAAATTGGATTATGCTTTGCATGATGATTGAATATTGTTAAAAATTGTATGTACGATGCAGTTATTCAACAATGTTGCTTGCGTGATTCTGGTGTACGATTATATAATGTTTGTTTCAATAAATGTATGACGATAATGTGTGATGCGGTAATTGTAGTGCTGTGATGTTTTATTTGGAATTGTCAGAATATAGTGATTTCTTGCTTTATAGTCATCGTGTGTGCCGACTGTGTGATGTGAATGAGCAATGCTATCTGTTGTTGTGATTGTGCGTTGCTGGGGTTGTTTTCTGGGATGCGGTGAATGCAATTATGCAATTAAATTGTGTGTAATAGCAATTTTTTATATCGCAGTGATTGTGTTGCGTGCTGATGAGAGTTGATCTGATGGGTGTGGCTCTTGGCTAGCTGCTCTGTTGTTCTCTAATATCCTGCATTTCATTCCCGCTGTTTGATATCTAGCTCCCAACTGTTCTCTCGGCTGAGGGTGTGTGGAGGGATTGGTGTGAGCGTGTGCGTGTGCTCATAACTGTCTTGCTAAAGGAATGATGAAGGGGATTTGACCATATGTGCATGTTTGTATGTATGGGTGTTATGTGTCTGTTCTGCTGTCTGTAGTAACATGATGTGTATGTAACACATCATAACCATCAAGACAACAACAGCTGGTCTGTAGATGACCACAGATGGACAGAGAGCACGCACGCCCCCGCCAAACACACACACACTCTCTCTTTCTCACACACACACACACATATACATATTGGCCTGTTTCCCTGGTGACTAGCAGGCAGGTGCAGCTTCTGCCGGTTTGAAACTTTTGCAGGGGTATTTCAGAAGAATTCCTTGTGTTTTTTTGCCAAACGCACAGCCAGACGCTACTGGTCCTTCTCAGTTAGTGAGCCATCTTAAGCTTCTAATTAAAAAATAACCATAATAATCACCATCGTAATCTTCATTAACTCCCTGTCTCTCATTAAATGACTTGTGTCCAGTGGCTAGTGGATGGCCTGTGTGTGTGGCTTAACATGAATATATAATATGAATGTATAGTATATATATATATATATATATATATATTTCTACATTCATTAGTAGATTATTCAGGGTGAACCCCTGAACCTTGAAAAGCATTTAATTCTACATTTTCCATTTCAAGTATTGAAGCATTGGAGTATTTCGAGTCTTGCCGTTGCACAACAGGAAATATAGACAGCAATATTAGACTTATGTCAAAAGCATAATTTGATTTTTCAGTCAGCGATTCAGATCTTTAATGCAATGCAACAGCTTGCATGTAAATCTGAAGGCACTAATGTTAATTATTCCGTTCTAGCCAGCAGACTGCAGCAGAAAGGACAGTTGCTTGAGAATAATTTGCATACAGTTAAGCTTTGCCCTATGCTCCTTAGTTGAGTCAGACCTTTACATTTGAAAACTGATAATTAATGAAGCTGTCTTGAGAGGAAGGTGAGTGTGAAGGTGTGATGGTGTGTCCACTGGAGCTGTCCTCAATCGATATACTGCTACCAGATGATCTGATTATGTCAATAAACTAATTCTTGTTTTTAGTGTAGTATATAATGCTTCTTGCATGTTTAATAAGCACAGTAATGTGAGCAGGCAGGGGTTGGGGTTGAATTGGTAGCTGCAGGCTAGCTGGAAGTGATAATGTACGACTCTGGCAGACTTCTAGACACTCCAGTGGATTTGTGTCATTATATTTTACACTAAAAAGTTCAGAATACAAGGTTTTTCTAGGCCACTAATATGGAGTGATATGGGTAGACTTGCATTGTGGTGAATATCTATCTATCTATCTATCTATCTATCTATCTATCTATCTATCTATCTATCTATCTATCTATCTATCCATCTTTCATCTATCTATCTATCCATCCATCCATCCATCCATCCATCCATCCATCCATCCATCTATCTATCTATCTATCTATCTATCTATCTATCTATCTATCTATCTATCTATCTATCTATCTATCTATCTATCTATCTATCTATCTATCTATCCATCTTTCTATCTATCTATCTATCCATCTTTCATCTATCTATCTATCCATCTTTCATCTATCTATCTATCCATCCATCTATCTATCTATCTATCTATCTATCTATCTATCTATCTATCCATCCATCCATCCATCCATCCATCCATCCATCCATCCATCCATCCATCCATCCATCTATCTATCTATCTATCTATCTATCTATCTATCTATCTATCTATCCATCTTTCATCTATCTATCTATCCATCCATCTATCTATCTATCTATCTATCTATCTATCTATCTATCTATCTATCTATCTATCTATCTATCCATCCATCCATCCATCCATCCATCCATCCATCCATCCATCCATCCATCCATCCATCCATCCATCCATCCATCCATCCATCTATCTATCTATCTATCTATCTATCTATCCATCCATCCATCCATCCATCCATCCATCCATCTTTTTAACTTATTCTATCACCTCAAACCGACTCACAGTCGACTCTAGCAGATGTTTAGTTACAAATTAAATTAGAATTGGTTAACATGTAGTTGCAAAGTTACTTATAGTTAATAGCATATCTAAAGCGGACTCTCAAAGTAATCTGTAGCCTAATATTATAATAGAATTTTATATGAATCAAACAATATGCATGTTAAACGTCCAAGAAATCATGCTATTACTATCCCTGTAAATGTGGCGTTTCTTAGTTATAAGCAAAAGCGTGTGTTTTTGTGAAGCAGATTGAATGCGGTATGTTTGGTTCAGTCACATAATTTCACTTCAGTTCATTCGAAAGGCATCCTCTGAAGCAGAACTAGAAACAAACCGATAAATAAAAGAATAAAGTGGCTTGCTGATTAAGCACCCTAAGTAACTGATAAGTAGCACTTACTCAGTTTGCTGATTAATGACATGCTTGTTAATTGGGAACGGCTGATGGTTGGAGAGGCCGGTGGTCTGAATTACAGCTGAGCTGCTGGGTAAAGACACATTACTTCAACTCTCCCTTAAGCACTCTTACTCTTTCTCACTCACTCTTTCTCTTCTTTTCAGTTCTGGTGAGATTGGTGTCTGGCAACTAGGTGCGCAAGGAAAGACTGGCTTCCCCTTGAACTAATACTGCTAAAAGCCTTGAAAGTCAAGGCATGGGCTCTCAGCTTCTGTGTGAAGTAAAAGCACAAATAAAGCATGTCACTGAGGATCAGCTCGGTGCGGCTAGATTTCCATTTTTTATCTCGGCGGTGTTGAAATTCTGCAAAACACAAACTTTAAGCGACAACAATCCCACAAAACGTAACTGAATTGGTCAATGGCTTTTATTCGCTTCATCCTTCTTATTATTTACGGAACGCCGCAATAATTATTATAAACGATTTGTGGACATTTGAGGTCATGTGCTCTCGACTGAAAAGAATAAACCTTTCAGCAAACCGACACTCGATTGCAGCACTTAACAATGGAGAAAAGACCTTGTACCTGTGAACAAAACTGTGGCTCAAAAAAAGGATGGGCGCTAATGTTTCTAAAAGTCCGATATTTTACCCGGTTCTTTCGAATTTGTTCAGGAACCGAAAACCGCTGTCAACGGTATCATTACTGCGGTAGCTGAAGTCGATCAACAGCAATCATGTTCTTTCTATTGTTTTGGAGAAAACGCAAGCATTTCTCAGTCCCATCTGTTTTAGCAGACGTCTTAACAAACCCAATCAGCATCTTCTGTAATGCAATTCACATTAGGCAGGAAAACTAATTAAATTCTGCAAAGACAGCCAGTTCTTGTCGTTCGGCGTATGAGAACAAATTACATACGTGTTGCAAGCTACAATAAGACGACGACATACACAACTTCATTTAAGAGTGCGTATTTTTATATAACACTTAAATGAGGTGAAATAATTCTATTTGGCTTTCTGTTCATGCAGAGTACTTAATGATACTCTACTGCTACGCTTTTCCTCCCAAATTTGAATGGAAACCATTTTCCAAATAACGTATAGCGACTTGGAAAGCCTGCAGTAATTATCTGTAATGTTTTCACGATGGATTTTGGCCTCATCCTGCTCGCACTCTTTTTATCTGAAGAATAAAGAAGAAAAAAACAGCACAGCACAACTAACATACTTATTAAAACTCCTGCAAGTAATGTGCAGTCTTATGCTTCAACTGCTAGACGGCCGAAAGTTACATAGTGTAGCTTTAATAAGGATTATGATATTTAAAACAGATTTTAGGTACATTTTTACGAGCTGAGCTGTGATTGACAGGAATCGATAAACACATTCCTCCTGTCTTTCATGTTGAACGCCGTTAGTTGTAGTTAGAGCACTGCTTTAGCTTTGAAGCAGGTGAAATGGAAATGAAAACGAAAATCTACAGGATTTTTTTTTTTTTTTTCGCGAAAGCATCATGGGAACCATTGTTTCAGTTTGCCTTTTGAAGTAAGCTCACGGGCGAACCCTCTCTAACAGCATGCGCATGCATTAGGATGTTTTTGACTGAATTCTCCAGAGTTTTCCTATCTTTATGTTTTTAATTATTTATTATTTTATTTTGAGGATGCCGTGTAACAGAGGCTGCTTTGAGAGGATTAAACTCCAACACCTCCGGGCGAGGTTTGCTCATCGTACAATTTGTGTGAGCGTTTGCAGCTTCCGTTTCACAGCCAGACTGGCTGAACAAATCAGGTTAACACAAACGGGGTGCAATGTTTTCCTCAAGAGGGTCTTTTTAACCATTTTTTGGGATTCCTCTTCACCTGCTTGACTCATGGCTTGTTTGATTAGTCTATCTAGTCCACGTGCTGTGTATTTGTTGACACTGTACTGTCTAAACAGTTTAAAGTGTGAAAATACCCACAAGACTGTAAAATGTCTCTTCGTCACTTCGTGCTTTTTAAATAATAGAGGTTTTCTCTGCATGCATGGAATTTTATTATAAGCTGTATGCATTTAAATGCAATTAACTGTGATCATTTCAAATTAAAAATTTGGCGGCCCATTTTACGGCGTCGCACAGAAACTGGTAATGTTTAGAGTCAAATTTTAGCTGCAGTGTTTTTTTTAGTATCATTAAGATACTGTTTTTGTTTTTATTCATATTTTAATTGTTTTTATTTTTATAGTTTCTGTTTTTATTTTAGTCATTTTATTGTGTTTTTGACATTTTGTTTTTCTTGTGATTATATATTTTTATTTATTTCTTATTTTAGCACACAAATTAAAAATAAAATTTTAAGGATTTTATAATTAAATTAATTTAAAATGAAATAATGCTAATTAACTGACAACATAAATATATATATATATATATATATATATATATATATATATATATATATATATATATATATATATATATATATATATATATATGTAAATATAAATATATATATATATATATTTATATATATATATATTTATATATATATATATATATATATATATATATATATATATATATATATATATATATATATATATATATATATATATATATATATATATACAATGTATGTAAAGCACATTCTGTGTGTGTGCGTGTATTTTCAGTCATGTTAAGTAACAAAAATGTTTAGTGTTGAATAGTAATGTGTGATATATACTGTATACATACTGTAGTGATGGTGAGACTAGTGTGATACTACTAGTCAAACTTAGCCAATCATATTAGAGTATATGCTACACAGTGGCATCTAAATTTAATCTAGGAACATGGTTATGTTTTATAATCCATTCTAATATGCTAATAACTGAAGAGACTGGTCACAGCGGATCATTTCTGGTACACTTTCCACACTATAAAGGAAAGTCGAGTTGCATAACTGGATTTTTATTGTGCATGCTTTTGTTGAATACTACATATTTTTGCACATGTAGTAAGTTATCTCATCTGTTTATCTTTGAATACCTTTGTGTGCAGTTTTCATAGTGCAAAAATAGTATGCATAGTATGTTGGTACGTTATAGCTGACATTGCCATTCTCTTCTCCTGTCTCTTTTTTTTCCCTCTCTCTGTCTCCATCTGTTCCCGCTGCAACTTACCGGATTCATTATTTAGATTGAATCACTGGTCAGGCAGTTCCCATGGCAAGCATTCAAGTAAGCGTAGTGCTAAAATTGCCTGCTGCTGTATACACGTGTCCAGTCTGCTCATGTGAATGAGACGGCTCGGTGTATTTAAAAGGTTAGCTTGTCCAATGCCATGCTGACCAATCTGCAATATTGACTGTTTTTGCTCAGGTTCGCTGTCCAAGTTTCAATCAAAGCTACAGGAGAACTGTCCTGCGTCTCCGGTGTTTCGGTACTGAAACCGAAGTAATACACGTTTTCAAATGAATCAAGTGTGTCAATGATTCACATTTAGGGCTTTTTTAAATAAATCAGCCGTTTGAATGAATGGCTAATGACTCGCTGATCTTTATCTATTGGTGATTTTTCCCAGTATTTTTAACTTGTTTGCTCAAAAATACTTAAAGCATTAATCACGCATTTGAAATTCTGTGGCATAAATGCATTTATGGCACCTCAGTCTGTGTAAAAACACCTAATGCCGCTTCAAATGCAGCCTTCACTATCAAGTGAAGTTTCTTGATAGCATGTACACTAATGTGAACATTAAAATTGCACGATTGCAGCACAATTGACACGGTAATCAAAACCAGAGGTGTCTGAGATACAAGCTTTAAAAGGCACAGCTCTATTCTGCAAAAGGGGCGGAGGGCAGCGGCTCATTTGCATTTAAAGAGACATGCATCAAAACAGCGCGTTTCTGCTTCCGCTCAAAATAGGCATTTTCAAAATGATCTGTGGAGTATTTCTATCTGAAACCTCGTAGATGCATTCTGGGGACCTCAGACTAATATAAAGTCTTGTAAAAAGGGACATAATAGGTGCCAGTTTGTTTACGGTTATGGTTACAATTATTACAAAAATAAACACAGTAGTGCAATATAAAGCATCTAGACTGTTTTGACAAGCCACAAATGACTGCACCTGCTCTTAACTTAAAAATAAGGTGGATAACGTTCTCGGATGAACTCTTTATGTGCATACACAGACTTTTTAATCTCGCTTTTGTGGTTACAGAAACATTTGAAAGTACTCTGAGGCTTTTCATTCACGGTAAACAAAAGGCACAAGGAACAAACTAATACTGGAGAAGGAAAGGTAAGGACGGAAATGAGGTGAAATGTGGCCAGGGATGGTGAACTGTATTTGTGATGTGTAGGTATAAACACACACACACACACACACACACACACACACCATGCAGTGGGAAGCCTTTTTTTGGTTGCTCGTATTGAAGGTGGAAGAGAGTATTGAAGGTGGTTGTTCACCTGCAATCTCTGCAGGTACCTAGACTAGAACCCGTGGCCTTTGAGTTGCAAGTCTGACTCTAATGGCAGGCTGTATTATCAAGGGGTATCAAGTAAGATAAGATAAGCCGGTCGCGCGCTATCCGTTTGAAACGGAGGGTGAAATCGCAAAACGTCATTCTTCTACAAACTCTCCGAGTTGTAATTCAATCGGCCAAATCTCCGCGAAAACGTTAGAACGCAATCCAACAGCTATCCTCATCATCTATCATATCCCAGCCTTTCATCCCCTCACACGGTCTGATGAATATTTATGAGTTTGCCGACGTCACCGGAGCGCTGAGCAGCGCGTGAAAAGCGGGATGAGAGGGAGGGAGCATGCGGGGAGCGCGAGAGAAGAACGCTGCCATGCAAAGCGTCGCCTGACGGCGTCTTTTTTCCGCTTCCACCTGCGTCCGTCGCGCGCGGATCGTGGATTTCATCTGAAATCGCGTCCCACTTCGATGCGCGAGCGCGACGCGTCTTTGCTTTTGAGTCCCGCGAAGGATGCCGCGCGCGGAGGATCGCTGCCTGACATGCGCTGACATTTAAAAATGAGCCTTCTGAACTGTGCACAGCTCGTGCTCCTCGACTCCTGAGTGCACGGCGTGATTAAACGCGTGCTTTTTTTTTTTAAATCGGAGCGTAATCTGCTCCGACACATTTCTAAACGTTTGCTATGGGGGTCAGCGCAGGAACCCGAGGCGGCGGGATTTGATTGCAATCTCAGCGAACGCGTTTTCGCTTATGTATCGCGTGTGCATCGTCGTTTGTGCCCGCTGATCAGCTGTTAGGCTTGAGAAACTGCGGCTCGCGCGGGTTGTCGTGCGCGGTGCTGAAAGGACAGCTCCCTCCACGGCGGATCGCATGGATCAATATTAGGGGTCTGACAGTGTCGCTCTCGGGCTTTAATGGCTGTGGCACGCAAGATCAAAACTCTGCTGACGGTCAACATTCTGGTGTTCGTCGGGATCATCTTGTTCTCCGTCTACTGCAGGATCCAGGACCGATCCGAAGAGCTCGTGCAGATCGGGAGGCTCTCGGATCAGAGACTGCGAGGCAGGAATGCCAAAGTTACGAACTCCATGGACAGACAGTCCATTCTCAAAAGGCTCGAGCGACTAGAAGATGTGGTCTATAACCAGTTAAATGGTATGTCGGCTTCATGCATCTTTGGCGTTCACGGGCGTTATATAATCGGCGTTTTACGGGCATTTACCTGTGATTTAATCTAGATTCACACTTTGGGTTTTATTGGGGTTGTCATCCTAATGCTTTAACCCACGACAAGTGATATAGGCTTGTCTATGATGCAATAAACGTGTCAAGAAGAGCAAGATGTACAATCCTAATTTGACCTATCAGAATATACCAATACCAAAGGGATTAAGATAATGATTAGTTAAGAGTTACATGCTTTCATTGATGAACTATAAAGTGCTGTCAGATCAATTAGAGGAAGGACAGAATAATAGCAAGGATTGTAATGCATTTGTCCTGGGTTTTTCGAACTTGAGGGTGTTGTTCTGGAAGTTGTCACGTTGTGAAAACGAAGCATGCATCCTCACGTGTTTTAATTCTTTGAGTCAAATTAATGTGCAATTCTGCATGCCTGTTTGAATCCTCGTGAACTTTTAGACACGATTGAATAAGTCGAAGAGATTCAACTTAAACTTAAATATATACTGCAAATGTTGCACATTTCCCACGGTGTTTGGTTGGAAAGAAAACGCTGTATTTACAGATACGCATGCTCACATAAAATGTTTACGTCCTGTCATTCAACAAACGTCAGTTTTCGACTAATTCGCTCACGCTTTCGGCTGCCATTACACGTAGTCCCAAAGATTTCACCTCGAGATCAGTGCAGAAAAGAACCAGCAGCTTCTATCCGGGCCTGTAAAAGGTAATTGTCCTGCTGCGATCTTGCTTCCCATGCGCTCGTCCTTGCTTTAACCACGCTTGCGCGTTCTTTTCATAGAATATCGTGGCTATACTTTACTATACCGTAGAACATTTTCATCTGGGAAACACGTGAAGGTCACGTGACGTGCTGTCTTTCCTTTAAACGTCTGTTGAAAGACCCCGTTTGCTTTTCTTAGTGCATCTGTTTGATCTGATTGTTATTCCGTAAGACCAGCACCATTTGTGTATGAAGGGGGTCACTCTGTCAGTTTGAATTATCCTTCTTGCATTTGGAAGAAAGCCAAGAGGCACTGCTTCACAAAAAAAGCCCTCTAATGTGCCCTACTGATTGAGAGGGCTTTCATTCTGCACAAGTGCCACCACATATTTCCCCCGGAGGCTTTTCCACTCGGTAGAAATCATCAGTCTGTCACAAATCTTCTCGATGTCGGGGCTGTTATACATTTTATTCCGACACATATTTATCCGATGTGCATAAAACTCGCTGATTGCGTGCGACACCGAGACCGGAATCGGATTTTCCTTTGAGGTTTTCACGTTTCTGTTGCCGGTTTTGCTTCCAACGGTGATTTGAGGTAATTGTCCATTTTTCAGATGTTTATTGTCCCGAGAACGAGGCCCAGAGGATTACGCTGAGGTCTGATTGCGTTTCCAGGACGCAGCGAGTTTTACAAGAAAGCGGTAATCGTTCGGCTGTCGATGGTGTCGTCGTCCCTGGAAAGATCCTGGCAAATATACTGTTAATGTTTGCGTGACCGTTACTGTGATGAGTAATTTCCCAGAGAAAATGTAAAACTTAATCGCACGCGGTGATTACGGTTGGGGATGGACAGATGTGTCATCAGTTCCCAGCCTCAACGTTCATTAAACGGGAATCGTAGCACGATCACAAACCGGGGTTTCGATGGTGGGCCTGGAAAAACTGCAGCCTGTGATCGTCATGCATTATGTATACGCAAGCATATGTGTGACCGAGCGAATGGACAATATTCGAAGAGTCAGTGATCTTTAACACATTGTTTTAAGTAAATAGCAGGCATTTTATTTATTCAATTAAAAGCTCATTCCACCCTGGTTTGAATAGGCTGTGTATAAACAACATTTAAAAGTCTTTTCCCAGTCATTTAGAATTGATATTTTTCTCTTAGTAGCAAAAATATAGTTATATAGTCTCTCGTTTACTGTGGATTTTCAGATTAGTTCACGGCCAGGTTGTATACGCAACGAGTTTGAGCATAGTTGAAAACTGGTTGAAAATGATGCCTCAGGCCATCCATAATGTAGATGAGTTTTTTTCCTAATTGCAACAGGTTTTAATAAATTTAGCATTATATCACTTGCTCACCAGTGGATCCTCTTACGTAAATGGGTGCCGTCAGAATGAGAATCGCAACAGATGATGAAAACATCGCAATAATCCACACATTATTGGTTTATCGTGATGTTTTCTTCAGCCGTTTGGACCCGTTCGCTGCAGAGGAGCACATTTCAGAAAGATCCAGTCAAGAAACAATCTCGTCTACATCTTGGACGGCCAGAGGGTTAGTATGTTTTCAGCAAATGTCCATTTTTGGGTGAACTATTAAGTTGTATTGTGACATTCTTCAAGGCAATTGTCAGTTCTTCTTCAGGATCGCATCACCCAGCTGAATCTGAATAGCTGTAAAGCCGAAACGTGAGAGGGAAGTTTAAAATGTCGCTATAAAACCCGAATAGTTTGGCAATCACTTCAATAATGCATAAAAATCGACTGCTTTGAGTAACAGGAGTCAAATGAATTTCCAGTGTGCAAAAGTAGCATAGATTAAGGTAATCAGTGCTAGTAGTGTAATGACATTTACCATTTGGACAAACAAAAAGTGCATTTAACAGCGAAAAGCGAAATGTAAAGAGCCATTCAGTGACAGACAGTGGGTCATCTCTGAAATGCTGGATTGTTGTGAAAAGCCCCTTTATCTAAATGCTATTAAAAATGCAGAGCTATGAGAATGTGCAATTAGCTCCCTGATTAGGCAGCAGATCTACCGTGAGCATTACCGCTAAACTGTGCTTAATTTCTACAGCTGTAGTTGGGGTTTATTTCCGCAAACACAGATGCAGTAGACCGAACAGATTCTTACCTTGGAAGCGACGTGAACAGAGAAGTCTGCATTACCAGTCAAAACTTTGAGTTAGGATACAATTAAAAAATTTAAAACAGTAATATTGCAAAACGTGGCAAAGCTGAATTTTCAGCAACATCACTCCAGTCTACATCTTTCTTCAGAAACCATTGTAAAATGCCGATTTGGTGTCCAAGAAAAATTTCATTTTAATATTCAATATCGAAAACAGCTGCGCTGCCTAATTTTGTGGATCTGTTTAATCAATTTTTTTAGAACAGCTTTTATTTGACAATATAATTTTTTATGTATTTACGGAAATATTAATGTGACAATGCAATACTGCTTTTTAACTTCTGCTCAATTTAATGCATCCCCGAAATTGTTTTTGTTTTCAAAAAATGTTATGGTTTTAATATTATGTTAAATATTATGTAATAAATTGAATACAATTACATCACAAACACACTGTTTGCTAAATTACATAACTGACTTTTAAAAAAAGTTTGTGAAATAAGTTCAAAACCCCATTTTTTTCAAACCTGTATTGCTTTCACAAATTAAAATTATTATTATTATTATTATTTTTTCGTGAACATCAGCCGGGCCCGATATCGTTTGTAACGTGTCTACTTTCGTTTTCTTCAGAAACCAATAAATGGCGCGAGGTGAGTAAATAATGAAAGGAATTGCGTTGTTGTGTAACTTTAAAATGAAAAAAAGCTTTATTTGCAAACATGTAAATGAAGTGAAAAAAAAAAAGACACCGCATGAGTTTGCCTCCCAGCGCTTGGCGCTTAGATGAAGCTTGAAAGTAGTGTTCAAAGACAAGTTTAGGCAGTATATATTTGGCTTATCACAGCACGCAGGAACCCCCTGCAGAGTGGAGGCTGTGTAGGTGTCCCGTTTGCCATACATCTATAAAAAGTACAACCGCCCCGACATTGTTCTGATACAGTGCTGCTACTATAGATAATGGCATTTCTCTGGTTCCAGTTATCCAGTGGAAGACATGAAATTCAGTAATTGCGATATCAATAATGGCTCCCAAATCAACGCATAGTAAAAATGTTACTATGTAATGCTTTTTATATATAATTTTTATGACCCACATGTTCCAACTCGGATACTTTGCTTGCTTCATGTACTTCGGTTATAAATCTTGCATCCGAGCAGGTATCTCACTACCATCAATGCTTTATGGCCCAGCGCATTTTAGCATCTAATGCCTTCACGGAGGATTCTAAGGGGACTAAGGGATCCTGCCGTTCGGTCCCCTTAACCGCATTTTCCTCATGAATATTGATGCTGCACTAGCATCGGTTTTGACGTGCGTTTTTATATTCATTCGGCCCCTAAATCACCTCGGAAAACAGTATCTCTTATCCCGCGATTCATAGCGGGTCAGCAAGAACATTTATTTTCTTTTCAAATCTCGTTACATAATTTAGAGCATTTCTGAGTGAAGTGCGGCGGGCCCCCGAATGCTGTCAGAGCACTTTGCGAGAAAATAAACATGACTCGCGGGGTCACGGATGGATCGGGAACGGATAGCCGAAAGACTATCACGAACACAGAGCGGATTAAAGCGTATCGGTCCAGGCAGCGGCTGAAGGGGTCGTGAACTGCGTCGGTTGCATAGACGTTTTTATAGTGTTTTGTTCGTACATGTTGTATGATAATTAAATGGATATGGCTGTATGTGAATACGTAAATATGGTTTTTTATAGACCTGATACTGTGCGATTGCTAGTTGAGGGTTCCAAGCCATCTTATATTTCCAGACGCAAATTAAAAATAACATGGCTTGAAAAATATAATGTGTTCTTATAAATGAATACATGGGGAAAAAATCCCTCCGTTCCAGCACATGCTCTCTGTCCCATGCGGTGCATATTCCTAATAATAGCTATTGCAGCAATTTAGCAAACATCAATTTAGGACATGCTTTTCTGAGGCGATAAATAACGGCAGTTCTCAAAACACGTTATTCGATTCATTTGAATGTCATTCGATTCCTTTGAACGCTCTCCTCCCGTACATCTTACAAATGCATATTTGATGAGGCCAGGCGCGAAAAACATTTTAACACCGAAAGCGCATGCTGTTGGTAAAACTGGCCCTTAAAGTTGAACTTAAACGGCAAAGTCTTGCGAGCTGTAAAACAGTAACCTCTAAGTTCCTCTGGGCTTGGGTCTGTAGCCTGGCTTTCAGGACTGTAATAGGTTTTCAGTGAAGCATCCGTGCTACTGAACTTCTTAAGTACGCATCCACGGCATGCGCTTCTAAAAGAAAGTGAGCTATCTGAATTCAAGCTATCTGTCAAGACAATCAAAGCTTTTGCAAAAAGTAGCTAACAGGATGTGTTCATAAGCCGCTTCTCAAAGACGGACTGCAGTGCAGCCTGTTAAAATAATGAGTCTGGAAAGGCCAGTCCATTACTGTAAAATAGAGATTGTCACAGAGAGAGAGAGAGAGAGTTACTCTGTCCCTCTAATCAGAGATCATGAATTTTAGACGCACACAAAAAAAATTTAATTCTGAGACCAATCCGTAAACGCCCGCTTTCTTTACTTTTTCACTTCGTTAATAGATAGTTTTTGTTGACTGCATGAAGCAGAAAGGACGTTTCCAGTGCTGATGTATTTCTGGGTCTTTTTTTGATGCATGAATTATTAAATTACAGGAAAAAGAACTGTTGTTCAAAACGGTCATAACGATGATTTCCGTGTTCTTTCGTTTTCTTAAAATGAGGTGTTTTCACCACAAGCAAAATGTCAAAGAAATAAGAAAGTCATGCAGAGTCATGTGAAAGGTTATGATTAAAGGTGATTTGGATGAATGTTGAGGCTCTCTTAGGATTTAGTTTACTAGTTCATCTTAAGTAGACATACATTTGTATAGATTTCTAAGGGCAAACCAAATTAGTTTTTTACTCCATTTTTCCATATAGTAAGGCTTTGAAATTTATATATGTCCCAAATTAATTTATTTTAAAGTTTAACCTTAAAAATATTTCATTATTATATCATGGGATCTTGTATAAATCTCCAAGTGGATACTTTGAATTCTGCTACTTCATTAAACAGCGTTACTTAATAGTTGTTGTTTTTTTTAGTGACCTGCATTTCATAAATTAATGTATTTATGTCAGTCTTCATGTACAGCGGAAAATACCGAACACTTCTAATGGTTTAGAGGCAGCTGCTGATTAGTTTATCTTATTACTGAGGATTTGTAAACTAGAAGCTTCCAAATCACCAGTCTCTATCACGCTCTTTTCATTTGGAGTCTGAAATAATGGCGAGAGAGCTGTAGATTCTTTTTTAAGGGAAGAAAACGGAGTAATTGCTCGTCCACAAACAGAGCCTGTTTCCTTTGGTCTTTGTAACTTAATTTCCTCAGCTCACTGTAATCACTGCTGTCTCTTTACAGCCTTCAAAGCGTGTTATTATCGGCGTGCACATGCATGCGCACGCACATTTACGTAGACGGAGATTAAGTAGCGACATTGAGCTGAACAGCGGGGTTAAAAAAAAATCTCTTTTAGCCATATTTATTAGCTGCCACTAAAATAATCAGAGGAAGGCAGTTAACTAGTTAGTTTAGAGCTTGAAAATCCCTAAATTTAGTTTTAAGCTATTTTTTGAAGAAGAAGAACATTTAAATGATCTAAATAACCATTTTCTTCTATAAAGAACCTTTTGTGCACGGAATGATTCGATGGATGCTAAAGGTTCTCCAGTAAAGTCTTCTTAAGATTGTAGAGGCTTTTATTATATTACTAGCGATGCTTAAACCAGCCATCTTAATTGGTTTGAGGTGGTTTAGATGGTCTCCCAGCCTGGATCAATTGGTGTTCAAATGGATGGAGTTTAGGGTTAGGGTTAGGCTTAGGAGGAGTTTTCAGATGGAGTTTAAGCTGTGTTCACAAGGTGTCATAATTAACAACTTTTGGGAGTTATTACGCATCTATGTGGCAAGGCATTCACATAGACATTGAACTTGTAATTACAGCTTACAGACGACTTAGACCAAGTGACCTTTGAACCACCTGACTGTCGCAGATTAATTTATGTGCCACCTAGGCTTTGATGGCACCATAGAAACCCAGTATTCTGAGTCTGAGGACTTGGACAGCTCCATCTAGAACATCACATGTTATCTCCAAATGACGGTAATTATGGCATGGCGTGAACCCCGGTTAAACCCACCTGAACCAGAGTTTAGCTCCAGCTCTAATGCAGTTTGTAGCTGGGGCTTAATTTCATAGTCTGCATCCTCCGGAGGTCACATCATACTCATATGATACTCGTGTACGTCATCGAGAATGCCTCATTTCAGAAAAATAATGTAAAATCTGCCGTCGTTTCATTTGAGGCATAAATTACTGTCATTTAGTGTTCATTTTGTTAACAAATACCATGATTAAAAATGTATGTTGATGAGCTTTTTTTTTCCTGACTTCGCATGACTACTCTAAACAAGACATCGGCGAGACGAAAATAAGGTCAACGAACTATTAACACGCAGTATTCGTAACGGTAAAAGACGAGGCTAAAATATCTAAAAAAAAATAAAATCTTTTTTTTCAGGAGAACTGAGGAGACTAAATACTATTGTTGACTGCTGTCCTCTACCGTGCCAGAATTTTTTTTTTATTGTGCATGTGCGGTTGCCAGATATCAATAGTTCAAATCCTCAAATCAGAGCTAGAATTCAAATGCGCACATGCAAAAAATTAAGAATGAAGAATTTCACTGTTGTAATGTTTTTTTTAAGTACGCAGAGAGAGTGTATAAGTCTTTGATATTGATTAAAATATGCAATATCCAACGGACACAGCCTACGGAGAATGAATGTACATACTCGGTTTAGAAAACCCAGCCACGTTGGTTTTCAGCTGGTTTAGTTGGTGGGCCAGAACCTGACTAAACCGTCTTAGGTCGTGTTTTTTGTTACATCATGAGATTATCGGCCAAAATGGTACTTGATAACTTTTCTGCGTGTTCATGATGATGATATGATGTCGCTCCTCAGCGTTCTGTGATGCATTAGCAGAACGCTGCATTAAGTCAGTGCGATATGCAGTTTCTCTCCGCCGCAGACAGCTGGCTCTTAGGGATTAGTGTCAAAATGCCAGGCCACTGTGTAATAGAATTCTCTCAAAACAGCCAACAGAGGCAGCCTTCGAGACAATGGCAATAACAATGACAGAGACAGAGACACAAACCCTACCGAGAGGCATTACCGTTTCAGCTCCGGCTTGCGAGAAAACCTCACGATCCAAGAACTCAGCCTCCAAGACGAGTCAACACTCTGGGAGGTCACGACTGCCAGCAGGAGAGGTGCAGCTCTGGGACGCTTTATGCAGATCGGCTGGGACCGAGCCATTCGTGATGCAAGTCTGCTTTATGGGGTTGAGGGTGGAATAGGCTTTAATGCTACACCAACTGCTGTTTGTGGAACCGAGCATGGTTTGGATTCCAAGACACAGTTTCTACATTTGGTTGCCAAGTGACTGAACTATATAAGCAGACCTTCTCGAAAACGCTAATTCTGTAGAGATTCGTATATATATTCCAAAAGTGTTTGTGAAAGGATAACCTCGTGATCCATGAGGCTCTTTGCCTGTTGGACTGGATGTGGTCTTCAAAGTCATGAGAGCAATAAATGAAATATAATTTCCCATTAAAAACTAAATTAGAAACTATTATTACTATATTTAACTGGTTTTGAATGTGTATACACACACACACACAAATAGTACTAAACATATATAGTATTTTTTTGCTATTTTAGTTGTAATATATATTCCGAAAATTAAATAAAAAATAAAATAAAATAAAATGTATTTATTAATTTAATTTAATTTAATTAAATTAATTTAATTTAATTTAATTTTATTTTATTTTATTTTATTTTATTTTGGGTAGTTCTAAACTTAATTTACTGTATGCATTCATGCACTGTACGCACCGTCTTTAAGAATACATTTATTGCTTATTAAATATGACAACAACGCAGCAACATTAACACAGAATATACGGTCTTACACTGTACATGCTTTTCTTGGCATCTTCAAACATACCGCATTGGAAATATTCTTAAATATTTTTTTAGCGCAGGTTGATGTTAGCTTATAAAAAAAGCAAGTCAAATATAGTCAACGACAGGGTGTTTCTGTCTTTTAATGCAGAACCATCCTTGAAGATAAACACTTTTGCAATTCAAGGCTTTCAAATGAACATCCTTGGATCATGCGCTTTTTTTCGAAATTTTAGAAACGTGATAGAAATTTGATGTAGCCATTAATAATGCAGTGAAACACATCATTTTGCTCTTTTAAATGTCAAAATGAAACGGCATCTTTAATAAGTCTGTTACGCTCGTTTCATCTCTTTTAAAGAGCACGGCTTTCAAATAACACGTCAATTATTCCGACCAAAAACCTCAGCCGTCCACGAATACCGAACAGATAGACTAACGACTGTAATTACGAACACCCATATGGTTCTCTCTATTGGATATAGTGGATTTATTCGTTTTTTCGTCATATTCTTTGCGCGTGAAGCCGCACAGCATTTGTCGAAACGACCTCCGCATCAGTCCCATTCTAATTAGCACGGAGCCAGAGAGCCAGAGACGTTTTAGGTGTATTTCCAAAGGGAAAGAAGTCTTGCTCTGTACTGACAACCCTTTAAACGCAGTTCATTGCTTTCCACCTTTCCCCCCCGGGAGGTCTGTATGAAAGAGGTGACAAAAGGCGAAGGTGGTGTCTTGGTGTCCAACATCCAATTATCGCTCTGTACTCTTGTTCGGCGGTTGCGATTTGCGTGTCACCGGTGGGTTCTGCTTCAGTAATGAACCCAGTTTCGCTTCACCGTTCTTATGGGATGTCCTGACCTTTGTCGTGTTAAATCTGTTTTTCCCCCCACGTTGCCTGGCAGGTCTAGCCAAGCCCATGGGTCTGGTGGAGGGTCCTGGAGGTCTGGGACAGGGCGGTGCGGCGGCCACGCTGGGAGAAGACAGCCGAGAGAGCGAGGGAAGGTACGAGGAGTACGGCTACAACGCCCAGCTGAGTGACCGCATCTCCCTGGACAGGAACATTCCGGACTACAGACCCAAAAAGTGAGTATGCTGCAGTGCCTTTAAACACAGAACATGCCCTTGGAGGTTGAGATAAGAATAGACGTTGAGCCGCAGTGTGCAAAGGCATGTGTTCTAGTCTCTCTCACACTCCTTTGTGGGGAAAAAAAACTGAGATTTAATGCACTTTAATTTGCCAGTCTTATTTTTCTCTATTATATTATATTATATTATATTATATTATATTATATTATATTATATTTTTTATTACATTGTCATATTATATTATTGCATTTATATATATAGAATTTTATATTTTATATATGTTATATATTTTTATATATGTTATATATATATATATATATATATATAATATAATATATAATAAATAATATATTATAATTTAATTTATATTAAAATTGTTTTGTTTTAATACGTTATAATAATTTTATTAAGCTGTAATTTTAATATATTTTAATATCATTATATAAGTATTATTTCAGCTTTAATTTATTCTTAAAGTTTGATGTTTTAGTTTTTTTTTCATATTATAGTATATTATATTATATTATCATTTAATTTTTTTTACATTTTAGTCATTTTTTTAATTAATCCAATAGCATAAAGGTTGTATATATATATATATAATTAATCATAATGCAATTAATCATATATTTTATTATGTGTTTATATGTTATATTATTTTATTAGCTGTATTATTATTTATTTTAATATTTTATATAATTTTGATTTCACTTTCAGAATTCTTAAAGTTTTTTGTTTTAGTATCTAAATTTATTATTTTATGCTATCAAAAAATTTTTTGTCATTTTACCATTTTTTAAAAATCCAAAAACAGAAACGTTGTACTTACATAATATAATTAATCAGTGTGCAATTAATCATGATAGTTATTATGTGTTTATATGGGATATTATTTAATTCTATTATTATCTCCAATTTTTAACATGATTCATGAGATACGTTGTTTTTGCTAGATGTATCTAAATTTATATATATATATATATTTATATAAATATATATACCATAAATATATATATATAATAATGTAAATCACGACATGATATTTAATTATTATCTATAGAATATATATTCATGAGATACTCTGTTGTTTTATATATATATATATATTCGACAAGCTGCGACCTTATTTTCTACTTTGATTTGTCCTGCCGTAAATGTCGTGGCCCTTTAAAACCAACTACACCGCAGGGTTGATTTTCAGATGGCGTTATACAAAGGAAAGAGGTTTATAAATAGCCCAGTGGCTGAATCACTTCCCACATTTTAGCATTACAACGCCCTTCAGGGGAGAATCACGTTAATAGAGTCAATAGCTAGCAGCGAAAAAGCATTGTGTTAGACAAAGAAAATATTACTGCGTGGAATAGCATCCTTGCCCACTAGGATAGTGTTAATGGTAGGAATGTTAATAATGCAGAAACGGTGCAGGGATGTTTTATACGGGCGAAAACGACCTTAGAAACAGCACTGGAATATTAATGGTCATTCATGGGAAGTTATATATTTAGAACGTGACCCAAAGCACAGATCCGGTGATCGAGACGAGATAAGCGTACCCGGCATTTCTTTTAAACTCAGCGTGGCTTGTCGCGGTTAATGGCGGTCGGCTGGCCCCAAAAAAATACAGTTAATGTATGAAAATTTGGAAACAGCCCGGAAAAACCTTGCTTTTTTCACACCGACCGGTCTAATTTTAGCCAGTTGTAGATGACGGAGGTCGTCTGGCTGTTGTTGTTCTGAAGCCGAGTGTAAATCACGAATCATTGTGTTTCTTTTGTCTTGGCAAGAATGCTTCCGCTCGCATCCCGATAAACACAATCATTCACGCTCCCGCACACAAACATGTGTTATCTAAGATATCTCCGTGCGACTCGCGCCATCCCAGGCATCGCAGGCTGAGCCTCACGCCGCACGAAGGTCCTGTCGTACGCCTCGTGTTATGAGAATGAAAAAAAAAAAACTGTAATGATTTCTTTTACACGTAGGCTAGAATCGAGGTAAATCATTTATAGGCTCCTCGTTCGGGAAGAAACATGAAAAATTGAAAAGAACATGCCTGCTTGCGTTCCTCGCCGTCGTAGTTTTGCTTTTAACACTGTGTAATGTGTTTGCCTCTTCTCTCGTACGGTGCAAAAATGCATATTTACGCTATCGATCGAAATTTGGTAGGATTTTGTTTTTGTTGGTGCCAAAAAAAAGGAAAAAAAATAAATCTTTCATTTGTTATGTTGTATGGTACTATTACTTTCAAATTCAATATTTATTTATTTTTAAAATGTCATTTATTTCTGTGTTCTGCAAAGCTTAGTTTTGGGATGCAATCATTCCCGACATTCCTTTAGAAATTATTCTAATATTTTTAAAAATATAATTTATTGCTGCGACGCCAAAGCTGACTTTTTAGCAGAGATGCTGGATATGTTTTGTGCAAACCTTTGGTTGGTTTCTGGATTTTTTGATGCAAGTTTGCGGATTTTTAAAAATCATTCGTAACATTATAAATGTTTTTACTGTCAATTTTGATTTCAAAAAAATATTTTATATTCCAAATAATTTTAATGGAGGCAACAATGTCTAACATGAAATTATTTTTGACTTACTTTTGACCCTTTAAATTGGGTCAAAAGTAAAAAAAAAGTGTGTTTCCATGAAAATATTCAGCACCAATAACTATTGTCAATGTTGATAATATGAATGAGAATACTAGAATGATTTATGACACTAAAGACTTTAAAACTAAAAATTCAGCTTTGCCATCAGAGGAATTAATTATGTTTTAAAATATAATTACATTTAAATTGAAATTCACAATAACATAACACTTCAGAATATATATATATATATATATATATATATATATATGTGTGTGTGTGTGTGTGTGTGTATGAAATCTTACTAATATGAAAGTTATAATTAAACTTCAGAGTTCAGAGTACTAATTGTCCACAATGCACGTTTTTTTAATATCAAGCCTAAAATGTTTTTAACGTCGCCGTTGATGAGGAGCGTGTGATCTTTGTATAAAATCAGTCTTTAAATAAAAGATATTTAAAGTGTACCTAAAGTATACTTGCAGTGGTTCCACTTTAGCGCAATTGAGTACACATCAGTACACACTTAAAGCAGTTATACCTCCACACAACCCAAGTGCATTTAATGCAAAGTTTAGTACGCTAAAAGTACAATTGCACGGTATTTTTACGAACCACGTACTTATGTAAATTTGTAGCGTACTTCTGGCAGTTTAGTTAATGTATCTTTGGTAAAAGCTTAAGACTTAAGACTTTACCACCTCTGAATGGTAGCGTCGTTTAGGTGGTTGCTGGGTGGCTTCGGTCCGTGGTGATGTTTGTGCCTCGGAGCCCGGGGTCCGTAGAGGACACAGTCACTTACACCGAGCCGGCGTCTGGCGCTGATGCCCTGCGAACAGTTGTTGATGTGTTTCTTGGCTAATTGAGGAGTCATTCTCCAAAGGTCTTTGATGTCCAGAAGGGGGACTGCATTGATGGCCGTTTCTCTTTAATGCATGTTTAATTGCAGATCTCCGGGATACCTGCTTCTTCAGTCGCTCCGGTCGAAGGCCTAATTGATGTGCTTTCTCAAACAAAAGGCAGCATATTTTAATGCAGCCGCAAGAAAAAGCGGCCTCTTTAAAAAGGTCACGCTGACCTTAGCTCAAAGTACTCGACGCAAATTAATTTACCACCAAGCGAAGAAAACAAATCGATATAACTACATCAAGGAGCCATTTTATTATCGACTCGGGAAAGGACGATGGAGGAAACTGTATGCAAAGCGGACGAAACGAATTGGCATCAGGAAAGTGTTTACGTTACGAGGCGGCGTGCAAAAGAATAGATGGGTTGCTTTTTCGCGAGCCGTTATTTAGTGGGAATGGGATCAAAAGGGTGTTGAGATCTATCAACGCTCCTTGAGATGTTTTCGATGCGGCGACGAGCCAAGTTATGATTTTTTTGGTGTTGTAGACCGGTACCAGAACGCAGAGGCGGTGTTAGAGGTTAACGCCAAGTCTTACAGAGAGAAACGATTGGCGGAGAGAGAGATGGGAATACGTCTTAATCTAAGTGTCTGTTTCTGTCATGCTTTGTTCCAGGTCAAATTATGATAACTGGACAGCCAGCTTTGGCTCTATTTCACACGGATGAGTCCATCTCTCATCCTGCTGCAGCATGCCCCCGTCCAGCCGAGCAAATTCAGACTTGAGCAATGGCCTAGATTGCAGGTAGTAACTAGAGCAATGAAAGTGTAAAATTACTTCTGGTCGTGAAGCTAAATGAATAGCTGGCACGCGCCGGCATCTCTGACATTTCGAATGCTCGCGCAGATCCTTTTGATAAATCAGCTGCAAATGAATATGAATATTGCATTAATAGTTGTTAGAGGACATAAAGTGATCATTTTGTATCGTGGCGGAAATGATTTAATGAAAAAAAAAATACTCTGGTCTGGACTAGATTTATTGAATCAAAAATGCAGTGGGATTGAATGAATGCATTCTGCGTTTATATAGTGCTTTATTATGTGCTACTGTACGCCCAAAGCGCTTTCAATCACATGAAGTGGTCTCTCGGATTGTGAAATGTTATTACGGTAAAAGAAATGATATCTGAATTTATTCGATGTAATTAATTCCTGCGATGGGAAAGCAGCCATCGCTCCAGTTTTCATGCAGTAATCCTTCAGAAACCATTCCAGTTTATGTAGTGTACGTTTAAAATAGTGTAATTAATAATATATGCATGTAGCGTTAATTTTAATGCGTAGCGTAAATAAACTCTATTGTTCATTTATTGGACGATAAATGCATTTGAGATGCTACAAATATGGTTTCATATTTAAGTGCTTAATGCAAAAATACTGGTGTACTTAAAGTCTGCTAGATTGGAACAATTAGTTTTGTGCTTAATGCGCTTTAATTGTGGAAGCAGTGCAGCTAAAGTGTATCTGAATGCGAATATACTTTAGTTACTTTAAATGTCTTGCATACTGAAATATCGTACATGAAACAAATCGATTTTAAATACATCACCTTTTTACTATTGTAAAGCTTATTGGGTGAAATTATCTGTATGAATATTTATAAAGACATTCAGAAAAGATTTGAAAAGCGCCTTGTTTTTCAGCGCTGACGTGGCGTTGCATTGTTGTCTTGGCTGTTTCACCTGAACGCAGCGGCGCTTTTCGCTCCTCTGATAACGCGTAGAATGATTTACTCGGATTTATTTTTATGTATTCATGCGCATTTCGTGGAAAAAATACCGCTGGTGACATCAGTTTCGTATTCACCGTGCTTTGCATGAGCGGTTGAGGAGGAAAAAAAAATAAGGGATTGGAAAAACAGCAACCTGCTGGGAAGCAAAGAAAAAATGCTTTAATGGCCTGATCAATCAAACCGTCCTTATGCTGCTATGGCTGCAGAACCGCGCGGTATTAGAGCGCCGTTATAAATAGCTTTGAATGATATTTGCACAGCTGTCACTGTTGAAACTATCATAATATTTTGTTTTTATGCACTGGATGTTAGCCATAGCTGTACGCTTGCTTTAGCACAGTCTAACCGATATAAGCAGTATTCCATAAATAAGCTCGCTTTCATTTTTTTCCCCCCTCCGTGGTCTATTGCTCACGATTTAGTCCTAGAATTGGTGAATTGGGTATATTTAGGCTTTTCTTTAGTTCGGATGAAAGCGCCTGCTTAATGAGCAAATGCTGTTTAAGGTGAAGGATAACCAGCGCTGTTTATATCAGCTTCGGTTTATTAAAGTGATTAGATTTCGTTTCGCGTAGCTCTCATGGTTTGCATGCACTTTTCAAGTCAAGTCAAGTCAAGTCAAGTGGCTCTTATTGTCATTTCAACTACATATAGCTGTGCAGTACATAGTGAAATGAGACAACGTTTCTCCAGGACCTGGTGCTACATGGAGTCACACTTACAACACAATACAAAAGAACTCACATATTGAGCTAAGACGGTGCAAAGTGTGCAGACTAGTGCAAACAGCAAGGGAGTAGAGTGCAAACCCAGTGTGCAAACTAGTGCAAAGACAAAATTGGTGCAATTTTGGGATTCGAGAAGGTTTTTAACACCTACCGTGAATTGTGTTTTGGTAGCGTTGCGCCATTTCGGACTGACTGTCCTCCACCTGCAGTTAACTAAAACACTAAACATCGCCGTTATGACTCACAAAGACTACAGTATGCGGCTCTTTCACACATGTGAGCCCGTACCGTGCTGAGATTTCATACAGGGAAAGCTCTTGCTCCAGATTGGGCGACTGAGCCATTAAATATTATTGACTGGCAGCGATGGGAACATGAACATTATCCATGTCTGAAAACGAACTTGAAAAATGACACGTATATTGTCTGTATATTTTTATATATAATAATATAATTCATTTTTATGCCCTCATTTGTGATGCAAGCCCGTAAATCCACTCTTGCATAAACTAGCTGGCATTTTATGTAAGAATGCTTTTTTTTTTACATCGATTTACGCTGAGCTCATTTTGCTGATTGAGGTCCTTAGATGATACCCAGCTATAGAGGGTCGTTTATAGCTGATGTAAACAATGTTAGCCTAATAGGCATCGTGCTAACTTCTCCATTAGACTGCTTCCCATCCCTTCAAGCGTATCCCAGCTCTCCAAATCTCCGTCCTTCAAAGACAATGCAGCAAAGCCCCGCGTGTAGCATGACTGACAGGCAGAGGCACGGCTCTAGGATTTCTGATGGGCTATAACACATCACGGTCAGATCCTTTTTGCTGTTTACAGAGCCTTGGGCTAAAACAGAGACTTGTGTGATTTCTCAGGACACCTGCAGTATTTCAGTGATGTCTATCAGATGGGGATTTTATGCTTGTTATTCCAAAAAAAAAAAGGAATTACCACATTTCAGGATTCGACATAAACCTCCGGTGTTTGCGTTAGCGTGATAGTATTATTGTTTTAGACTAGGCGCAATTACCCGCTCTCCTCGAATCGTTACAGAAAATAATTTATGGAGATTATAATGAAGGAAATGTCCGTGCATAAATTGCCACAGTCATTATTTTAGTGGACCATTAGTCATCTGTGATCAGTAATTGTTGTTTTTTGCGGTATGAATGAAAAAAGGTCCTCATTATTGGGTAAGACTGAATGCTGTTCATATACAGATAGTTCTGCTAATAAATAAATACAATAAACGATGGTTACGTCATTTAATATAAACGTATATATTTTGCATATTTGCAAGTTTTGCATTGTTTATTTTTTATCATGTTATCTGTATCTATTATATTCAAGATGTAAATAATTTTTTTTTTGCATTATTTTTAATTTAATTTTAAATTAGTTTAGCAAATTAGGAAACTGCTTAGGATTAGGGATGTTGAATACGGCCAATTTAAAAAAAAAAGGCATTAATGTGTTTAGTTAGTACTAATAAACGGCTAATATTCTATTAATATGCATGCTACCTTTTTTTAAAGACATCTTTTTTGCTTTTTTGCTTTGTAACAGGACTGCAGCACCCCTCGGCATATTCTTTATAATGAAATTAATATATTTATTATAACCAGTAAACCTTGTGTAAGGAATTGAACCGCAGTGTGCTCTTACTAAAGCGTTTCAGTTTCACCTTGTTTTCATCCTCAAATTGGGATTAGCTTGTTTTTTTTCCTTCTTGGATCCTGATTGAAGCACTTTCTGGGTCTGAATTTAATAGGAGACTGAGAAAAAATATCCATAAAATGGCAAAAATGTCCTTAAAATTGAAGTTATGAGGCAAAATATAGTTAAAGCGTTATCACACGAACACAAATACCAAATATCAGCTCCTTCAAAACTGTAATATTGCTTTTATAGAGTAGTAGGTCTACAAACAACAAGTTAGTAACCTACAAATAGTGCCTGTTTTTGCTCTTTCAATAAAAATAGTTACAGTTCTGTCCCAATCGCATATACTGTTACGGCTTCACTCTCCAGCTTAAAATGAGTTTTTATGCAATATCGATGCACATGTATATTCTCTTGGTCGTATATAATTTGATTACGTATTCGTCGAGTGTACCTTTTTTGTGAGCAGACGACTTTGGCGTTACTCAATAATGTGATTGCCTAGAGAATTTTAATCTGCTAAATGCCAGACCTAGTCTCTGTAATCGTATTTTATGAAATATAACCTATTCCTGAGCCCTATAATCCTCAGCCATATTAAAAGAGCTGAGAGTAAGTCCGTACGGGCAGGAGCCTCATGCTGTTTTCCCAGAGCTTAGGACGGCTGAGGGAGGGATTTCGCAGCGAGATGTTGATCAAGAACTTATGGTTGCCATGGTAACCAGTCAGCATTTACAATGTGCAATAAAGGCTATGCTGGCAGTCTTTAGTCTTCAGTTGACTAAAATAGGATGTCCTCTAGGGGTCCTAAATGTATTGAAATGCTTTATGTTTAGAAAATAGCTTTGCACCAGACTGTTTAGCTAATCGGTTATATTGCGGCTATAATATAACATCTCTGTACAATATAAATATTCATGCAAGTAATCCAGAATGGCGCTTTAACCAAATCTGAGTTTTCTCAGTAAGACTACCTGCCATGCATGATAACTGACAATAAAAGGGTACATATTCTTTCAAAAATCGGAGCATGCACAAAACAACTGTAATGAACAATATTGTTGGAGTCACTTTCAACATTTTTTTTTTCCTAACTGGCAAACAATAAAAGCATTGACTGCCAGTCAGAATCCATCTTTAAAAAGCTCTAGCGTTCTGTGCTTATGATAAAAAGCACGTCTCTGTGATTTCTATAGTCATGGGCCTTATGTCACGAAATTCTTCTGGTCATGACTGGAGCTAGATGATGAGTTAGTAAACGTAGTGTGGAGAAAAATGATGCCTCTCCATTAATGTGTGGCATTTTTCATTTTGGCATTTGCATTGCATTTCCTTTTTTAAGTCTTTCTCTGCCATCGACCGAATCTTCTGGCTTTCCGTGTTTCCATTGTTATATCTGGTGCGCGCTATCACGCGTCTTCTGAAAGGGTATGGAATCTCTGAAATATAAATCAAAACTGCTGAATGCAACTAAATGAATTGTCGACCCAGAAATCTGTATAGGACTGTGAAGCGGTGTGGATCTACTCCATCTGTTTTGGTCATCTGAATCTGGTCCCTGAATTCAATCTGGACATGGCTTTTCTCAGCTTTTGAGTAAAAATGTATGAAACTTGCCTGATATTCATGCGTTGATAAAAAAGAATGCATTAAGCTAGAATAAAACAGCTTTGGCTCAATTCTTTCTTTAGATATATTGCATATATATTTCTGAAAATGATCAAATGTGTTTGAGACTTTCTATTTTATTATTTAAACAATAAAATAATAATACCGTGCATAAATAATAATGATACAAATGCAAAAAAAAGCTGAATCATACACAATAAAAACTGCATAATATGCTACAAAAATGATGATTTTGTTATAATAAAAAAGTACATTTTCTGATTGTAAAGCTGCAAACTAATACACTGATGTCTGTTTTCCGTCCAGGTGTAAGCAGCTGACCTACCCTGATGACCTTCCTCAGATCTCTGTCGTCTTCATCTTTGTGAATGAAGCTCTGTCTGTGATCCTGCGGTCTGTACACAGCGTGGTCAACCATACCCCGGCACACCTGCTCAAAGAAATCATACTGGTGGACGACAACAGTGACAGTGGTAGGGAAACATGCCTTCGTGTTCCCTTTAAAGTGCCCTTATTAAGGGTTTTTGAAAATGGCGTGCGTAAGGCAGCTCTAAGTGAATGAAACCATCCTGCTGAGGGTAAAATCCGTTTCATGTAGACGGAGCAATGAAACATTAGCATATTTTATGGCTGCGTTGTTTCGCATTGGTCTGAATGAAAATGCTAATTCCTTCGTTGCCGCTAGGTGGTAAAACATATCGTGCACAAAGCATATCACAAACGCTGCTTTATCAGGCATTACAGGCATGATGAGATGAAAATGAGACCAATCGCCGCGGATTAGCGTCACTTTGGAAAAATAGTTTTGGAGTCGTTGAGCAAGTAAAAACAAATGCATATTATAATGTTTTTTAACACTGCCTGCATGTCAGCCTGAACCTTTCATAACCTACAATACATGCACTTTATTGATTCATTGCTTTATTTTAAGTGAAACGAATACAGCTGCCTAAAGTTTACCGGTTTCTCTTGTTGTAAAATCTGAAAGTGCAAAAATCGAGAAAGAATCAACTCTGAATCATTGAAACAAATCATTTTTAAAATGAATCCCAAGCCGTTTCATGTTAACGGAGCAATGAAACATTAGCATATTTTACGGCCATGTTTTTTTGCATTGGTCTGAATGAAAATGCTAATTCCTTCTTTGCCACTAGGTGGTAAAAAATAGCGTGCACAAAGCAGATCACAAACGCTGCTTTATCATTTTATTACAGGCATGATGAGATGAAAATGAGACCAATCGCCGCGGATTAGCGTCACTTAAAAGAAGGGGTTTGCAAAAATAGTTTTGGAGTCGTTGAGCAAGTAAAAATAAACGCATTTTATAATGTTTTTTAACATTGCCTGCATGTCAACCTGTTGTTGGAGACTCCCAAAAGCAAAATATGAACCTTTCATAACCTACAATAGAGGCACTTTATTGATTCATTGCTTTATTTTCAGTGAAACGAATACAGCTGCTTAAAGTTTACCGGTTTCTCTTGCTGCTCCAGACGTAAAAAGGCTTTGTAAAGAAAGCGTACACCAAATGCCACTTGAATAAACACAGCACGGCGTCCTCAGATAAAGCATGACTAACCTGTTTCCGAATGCCGTAACAGTCTGTGTTTTGTCTGAGCAAACAAACATATTTGTTGGTTGGTTAGAGACTGCGCTTAAAGACTAACAAAAAGAGGAAAAATAAACAGCGAGAGACAAACACCGCTAGAGTAGACCTTTAGGTGTGTGCTCTTGCGCATAGCTCAAGATTTATAAATAAGCTTTAAAAGAAAAGACAGATTGTTCATTTTTCTTTGAGACTTTATTTACAGTTCCCACCGACGCTGTATGTTTTGCAGTCGTTTTATCTGGTCAGACTGCGCTGAAGTATCGGAACAACTAAAAGCAGATGCTTCTAACTGAACGTTTTTCATTAGCGTGATAGCGGCAGCTCAGCTCTTCTCCAAATAGTGTAGCTTTTCTTCAGTAATGAACTTTTTTTGTTTTCTGTGTCACCTTATTTATCTCACGCCGCCTTAAAACCAAGCAAGGTGAAGCGATAATTAACCATTCTCTTCTGGAATGCTCTTCATCACTGCTGGGTTGAGGTCGTATGAGCGCAGGTTCGGCTCAGGATCGAGGACACGTAGAAACTGTTCATGAGCACCCTTCTGAAGCATGCAGTGATAAATGGGGCGACCCTACAGGTTCACGGGCCTCTCGGACATGTGCGAACGAAGGCCATTATAACGCGAGTCTGCTTTGACACGGGGCCACTATCTGAACACTTTTTGAGACATTTTAAAACATTAAAACAAGTCCTGCATTTAATCGATTTCCTAGAAATCATTGCATTTTCTTTTAGCCTTAAAAAATTGCATGTATTAAATAAAAAATGCAGTAAAAAACAGCAATATTGTAAATTATTATCATTTTAAATTTTAATATAATGACATTATTTATTATTTTAATTTATTTATTTATATTTATTTATATAGTATTTTTTCAAACACGTTACAAAATATATTAAGCTGCAAAAACGGTTTTAATATTGTTGATAATACTACTACTACTACTACTACTACTAATAATAATAATAATAATAATAATAACATTATCAATAATTGAGCACCAAAGCAGCATATTAGAATAATTTATGAAGGATCATGTGACAATGAAGATGGGAAAACACAGTAAAAAAAAAATTACTGTATGTTTTATCAAATAAATGCATTTTTTTTAAAGTAAATAAATAAAAAACAAGCCAAAACCTTCTTAATGATTCCAAACTTTTGACCAGTAGTGTATGTATTATTATTATTTTTAATTTTTTTAAACGTGACCCTTGAGCACAAAAACCTTAAGTTGCAGTTAAGTTGGTATATTTGTAGCGATAGCCAAAAATACAGTGTGCATTAAAATGATTGATTTTTCTTTTATGCCAAAATCATTAGGATATTAAATGAAGATCGTGTTTCATGAAGATATGATAGGAACGTCTTTCCTTAAATATTTTAGTTAAAAGTTCTCTTTTAGCAGATATGCTTCTCAATCTCGTTTCCGTGGAGACCAGACGCCATCTTCATAATTTCCTGTTATCTCACACACTCGGCTTCTCTGAACGCGGCGTTGACCGCTTCTAATTTCATATGCTAATTTCCTGCTGATGCCTTAGCTTTATCCAGCTGACATTAAACTGTTAACATGCAAAGGTTGCCTACTTGACCTTTTCTCAGCGCTGCAGCTTGTCGTCTCCGGTTTAGCGCTCGCGCCCAAAAACCTGCTGGAGGTAGAGGCGCCCTCGCCACTCGAATAATGAAGTGACCTTAGCGAGCGTCTCCCTGTCTCTCTAAGTCTTCTGTGCATCATGAAGACGTTTAATAGAGTGCCGTTCCCGTGTTACACTATTCACTGAAGCCAATAAGGTTTTTGTCCTCCTTTTCTGTCCCTCCATCATCTCTGTCTGTTTGGATTAATCTCAGCCGAATCCTGTTACGCGGGGTAGCATTCGTTCTCACCTTGTGAATAATATTAAGGGACGTTGCGTCTATTTTTCTCATCTCATCAGACACGGAGTGGTATCGCGCCCTTGAAATTCAATTCATTTAGACGTCGCTTGTAAACAGATAATAATGGGTTTCGGTCCAAATGAAAAGAAACGCAGGCCCTTTTAGATAAAGAGTTTGTTTAATGCTTTTCAAGGACGTTCTTTTTATTTGAGACTAAAGCTAGTAAATGACATCTGGCTTTATCCCCAAAAGCAAACGGCACAATTAAAATCCTCAGACATTAGGCCAAATACTGTGGATAAAATTAGTGCTCGTCCCAAAACAATCATCGTTTATTCACCCTCGTGTTGTTACAAACCCATTCGGCACAAATTGATTTTATTTGTACATTTGTGGATGATCCCTGTTTTACTGAAGCCCGGTGGCACACGCGTACGCAAGCGCATCCATGAGGAAAATGGCTTTCTTTAATTGCATTAATTGCTATTCCAGTGCCATATGCGGCCTTCGCTAGTTTTTGCGTAGGGCTGTATGTTCTTCTTGATGTATGCAGATGAAAAATGATAAGTCCTCTTTGTTGATTAAATAAAGCAAAGCAATCCCTTTGCTATGGCTCATCTATCAGGATCAGCATGCATTTCAAATATTTTCATAATGCTCAATTTTGATCTGCTGCGTTCCAGAACTTATTTCTGCTTTTCTTTTCGCCCGTATGATGGATGGATATTTGTTCTTCATTGATTGGCGAATGCTTATAAAATATTTCTGCCTCATGATTCTTAATTTCAAGCTCATTCAGAAGGCACCAGAGGGAATCCTATAACTTCTAACGGCACATTGTGTGTGTGTGTGTGTGTGTGTGTGTGTGTGTGTTTGACACACACTGAACTTTGTGTCCGCCCTAATATAATAACTGGAGCAGAGCTGACATTAAAAGCAGTCAGCGTGAATATAATTTATGAACATATTTATGTACTGCACTTTCACATTATATTTATTAATTTAGCAGACACTTGTATTGGACACTTGTATCGAATTTCACAAAAACGCTTAAGAAATGACCAAAACAATAAACAAAATTAGAATTTAAATAATGTGCATGTATCAGTATGCATCATTGTAATATTCATTGTACTAAAATGCATTTATGTTTATAATATTTGCTTATAATAGTAAAAACTATGTTTTTTTTAGGTTTAAGGTAACCAGCTTCAGGAGTTTTCTTAACTTCTTGTTTCCAGTTCATGCAACAAAACCTTTTAAAACTTTGACGTTTCCTCAACTTTATATATTTTTTCCATTGTGTACAGAACCGAGCGAGAGAAACCACAGTGTACATTCTAAATCATTAGTGTTGCCAGATCTTGCTTGGAAAACGACAACAAATAATAATAACAAGCCCATTTAAATCCAAATGCATTATTTTGGAAATAAGCCACATGCCAAAATATAGCGACTTGCATCTGGCTACTTTACGTACTCTTGAACTGGAGCCCACATAACAAGCCAAAAAGCGCTCGATAAGCATCGCTTAAAATAAGTGGACATGGCAACCCTACAAGTACACTCTGTGAGGTAGCCTTTAAATCGTGTTTTTTTTTTTATTATTATTTAAAAGCAGGTGTCCCTCCTGAAACTTTACAGTACGTATGTAGCCTGTGAGTCTTTATGGGCAAACATAAAACACCTCACCTTTTATGTAAAATAATTTGAAATCGCATTCTTGGGCGATTAAATCCGGCGCCAGGGTTTTCCATTGCGCCGAAACACTGAAATGTTAATCGTTCTTCTGAGCTGATGAATGAGAGGGGAGGTAGTTGTGTGCATCAGTGCCTTAAAGAGTGCTCTGTTCCTCCTTATTCCTCTCCCCATAGAAACTAGAGCACTCAGCAACCTGCAGGAAAGAGCCCAAACACTCATCTGTCTTCCTTGAGTGTGTGTATGTGTGTGTTTGTCTCTCTGAGTGTGTGCGTGTCCTCCTTGCACTCCATTTGTTTACCTCCCAGAGTTCTTATTGAATGAGGACAGATAGCTAACTCTGAGAGACTAAAGGAGTGGAGAGATTCAGGCAGATTTATTTACCATGTCATCTATAGTGCCGCTAAAACCTTCATTTTTTTCTTTTATGCTATTAAGTTTATCGTACAGAATTCAACGCAGGCTTCTTCCTTTAACCGGGATGCTTTTTATTCACTTATTTTCATGAGCGAAAGGGGATGCACTGTAAAAATGCAGGTCCTAGAAGACTAGACTAGAAGGAACTCTTTTTTGGTTCCACAAAGAACCGTAAAGATTCTAATTCTATACGTTCTACACATTCTGTGGGTTCATTTAGAATGTTAGATGATTTCTAAAACGCAACATCGTTTATACGATAAAAAATCCATTCAGAATCAGTGTCCTCACAACAAAACCCGTAAGAGGAACATTAATAAAACGTGGCATGAAAAAGGGTTTCCAAGACAGTGTGACCTTCACATAATAAAAAGACAATTGATGTAGGAGGTTTGGATTTCCTCCCTTCACATGCACTGTTTTTCTCTCCTAGTGGAGCTGAAGTTCAATCTGGATCATTACGTGAACAAGCGATATCCCGGCCTGGTGAAGATCGTGAGGAACAGTAAGCGAGAGGGACTCATACGGGCCAGGATTCACGGCTGGAACGCTGCCACCGCTCCTGTTGTGGGCTTCTTTGACGCCCACGTGGAGTTCAACACAGGCTGGTAAGTGGGATTCGGTCTTTTATTATTTTATAAGGCATTGTCTCGCCACTCAGAATATCGCTGGCGTGCTTCACATGACAAAGGCTTGATTTAGCAGAGAATATTCATCATGACATCAATGGTAGCTTACACTTCAGTGAGGAAAGCGGCCTGATGGATTTTTATCTAAAGCATCTGTCCAAAATGAACCGATAGATTAATGATCTCAGAAATGGATGAATGAGATGTGCCCCAAATCAAATAACCTTTTTTCTTCTCGGATGGTAATGGGCTTCCCTGGTGTTTTTTTTCGGTTAGAAGACCGTATAGAAGAATAAAGTCGTTGTTTGTTGCTGTACCCAATCCTTAAATGAACTCATGCACCCTTCATCTGTCACCTCCTTCAACTCAACAGCATTGAGTTCTCATTAAGACCTCCCATTGGAGTAGTATGACCTCCGTTTGGGAATTATGGATTAACCATTAATGAGCTTTTCCTCTTTGTTCCACAACATAAACATTTAATGGGGAGATGATCACTGAACGGGGCGCACCATGCCGGCTCTGCGGTCGGAAAAGACGGGGGATTCGCACCTCATTTTGGAGCCAAAATTAAATTAGAGTTTCGTTATTGCTTCCCTCGTGCAAAACTCGGATTGCCGTTTAATTTAAATGCGTTTTCCTTCTGTGTGAGTGCCACAACATTTCAAGGTGTGAAATGAAAGGGTTTGGAAAATGAAATGTATTTAAAAGGGGTCGTATCGCAACTCATTGTATTATGCATTCCCTAACATTAAAAGGTTTTTTTAATGTGAAAAACAGTCATTATTTTGTTTTTCGTGGCGATTTTCCACCCTCTCCTTTATGGCTCAGAATTCTGCTTTTGAGAAACTCCTTTTTTCACATGCGAAACAAGCAGAAGTTTCGCAATTAGCATATGTTTTCACAGCGCTCCAGTGTCTTGCATGTCAAAAAGATCAAGGAAAATGGGTTTTTCATCACCTCTTTAACATACCGTTAGCTCAAAAATAAAATATCTTCTGAAGCCTGATGAACTCCTCTCCACGTGTCAGCAGCGGCCCATTCCTTCACCCTCACTCTAATGTGGTCGGATTGATTTTTGCACTATATTCCAGTTCCCCCGTGTTTATTTTGTTAAAAAAAATGCACATTTGATGCATAGTCGAGAACTTTTTTTTTCTATTTATAGAAGCATGAAATGTCAAACTTTGAAGTAACTTGACATAACCGCACTTACGAGCGCGGCTTCAAAGGAAAGTTGATTTCATATTGGCAGTGCACTGTGCTGGAGGTTTGACAATTAGCACTTTGATATATTCGTTTCAAAGCAAATGGAGGCAACTAACAGAATTCCAAAGAGGCCAATTAGTCAATATACGAACTGCGAGAGCATCGGTCGCGCAGTGTTTCACATGTTAAGGACAACGGTTTTCAAAATGTAGGATAAATTCGCTAAACCGTGGACATTTTTGAGCAAACTGTCCCTTTAACTAGCTGCTTGTATAGTGTTGTGCCTTGAATGCAATGCTTAAATGCCATGCAGACTTTGTGGCTGTGTTTTGCTGTTACTTAGCAATTTCTTTATTTTAAAAAGAATTAAAACACAAGGATGAACAGCGCTCTCGGTAAGCACAGTTTATTCCCTGCTTTTGGGATTTTGCCTCTCCCAAGAGGAGTAGACGGATGTTTCACAGGACAGTTGCTAAGTGGCACGAAAGCAGCTCCTCAGATATGACCACAAACCTCAATTCTCTACGCTGGGAAAAAAAATATATAACGCTGTATGTCATGAGCTTCACAAAGCTCAGATTTATGGCGGGGCTGCTGTTTCGAATCCTCTTGTTTCCAAGGCCAACACACAAAGACATAACCTGGTGTACCGAGCGTAAAACCTGGACCCCTGGGCGAAGGAAAAGGTATTGTGCTCTGACGAGTTATCTTTCAACCTCGTGTCTGCCTCCCTAAAGGTTTGGCAAATCTTGTCAACTCAAATCACTGTCGCCACCTTTTATGCACATAGGGGATCGGTAATATTATATAGGCAGTCGTTTTATGGAAGTCATGTTGTGCATGGTACTGCAATGGCCAAGGGATATTTTTTGATGTAGTGTATATATTGAAAGAAGTCTCCCGTGCTCACAAAGGCTGCATTCATTTTTGCAAATACAGTAAAACCGCATTACCCTGCAATATTGTTGTATTTTTAAGTATGTGATTGATCCGTTATGACAGCTGATTTTCAGCAACCATTACTCAGTCCAGTCATGCATCAAGACAAGAGTAATGGCTTTTTCATTTTACACTGTAAAATATATATTTACTGTATAAATGCAGAGTGTATATTCAAACATAGTTATATAATTCTACACTTTCTGTGTTACATTTCATGCTTTTGATTATAGGAGATTTTGTATTTTACAGTCACTTCTCCACATAGCTACAGTTATTGTAATTTAGTTTGCCGTCTACATGCACTAGCTAGCGAATTATGTCATTTTCTAAAGGTGTTTCGGTCTTCAGTGTGAGTGACACTTGTGGACAGCACATAACAAATTATACCACAGCCTGTAATTCCACCCTAATTTGAGCTTGTCGGCCTGTCAGGCTCAAGATGTATTGTGTGTGTGTGTGTGTGTGTGTGTGGCATGAAGTTACAGTATACCACCAGTCCAGAGGGTCATAAATTGCGCCTACCGTGCCTTACACAAAACCTTTTCTTCAGCACAGAGCACAGTGTTCTAAACTCATTCATTATTCATGACTTGTTGAGGCAAAGCCGAATCGGAATGACAGCAATAAAACTGTGTAAAACTTTTCAAACAAGACATTGTCAAGCCAGCATTCGAAGTTTGCCTTGCCAAATGAGCCTTTCTAGTTAAAATGACAGTTTTATAGCATTTTACTGGAGGAGCGCGGAAGGCCCATCCATTGATCACTGGTTGAAAGATCTGTCACATTACAGTATATTGCATCGGAAAGAATAAGTGTAATATACTGTATAAAGGGCAAAGTGAAGGACTACCATAGACATAGCAATAAGAAAATAAGCAAATATTGGCACATGCAATGTTACTGGTATGTATGTATGTGTTATTTTGCATTTGAAAATATTGTTGATATGCTGTTTATACTTATAATAAATTACCTGTGTAATTAGATTTTCGGATGTGGGGGAAAGTATATATATTCACGCCATCGTCCCCTTTCTTTTAATAAAAATATCATTTTTTAATGATTCGTCATTTTTAATTGCACTTCCTTACCGTACGAATTACCGTTTTGAATCTTAGTCGATGCTTCGATGAAAATTCAGCTCTTCAATTCGCAATGTCACACCGCCTTGTTTCACGCACATTTTTGTGAATTTTAATTTGCATCTTGGAGTTTCACCCACCTTTGCATTCCTAGTCACAGTCGGTGTGTATTTCAGTATGCATTGTACGTACATGCCTGCATTAAAGTATCAGGCTCCTGACAGACTTTCATTATTTATAAAACAAGCTTAACCTTTATAGAGTGGCCCAGCACAGTGTTCGGTGGACTGGCAGAATTAGCTGTGATTGTATGAATACAGGAGAAGGCCTCTGGTGAGCATTATTGATTATTCATGACTCTGTCTTTTATCATCTGCTGCTGAATTCTACAATGCTTTGTGTGCGTGTGCGTGTCATTAGATGCTTGACTGATAATTGCCGTGCCCTCATCTATAGGCCATCTCTTGTTTTTTTGTTTTTCCCGAAAAATATGTCCAACATTCCCGTGCCGTAACCTTTTGCCCTGCGTCCTATTCTTCTGGTCTCCATCGTTCACGGTTGTGTTTGACATGCTGATTCTCTGATCTCTCATCTCTACGCCTCCATCGCTTGATCTCTATTTCTCACACCTTTTCTCTCTCTTTCAATTTCGTCTCTGCCTCAGGATCCCGAGGAGCTCTGTTTGATTTAAAGGGAGAAACGCAGCGATGCATTTGGAGGATCTGAAATTCATTTTAAATGTGGTTCTAGATTGACTCATAGACATCATAAAGTCCTGTAGGTCTATGTCCCACAACAATATGAACAAGCGTGCAGAAGTTGTTTATCAGCTTCTTCTGTGAGCGTGATGCTTTGATCTTTTGATGTGTTTTTAGAGCTGAAATGTGTAATCTTTTCAGTTTTAGAAATACTTTATGTCCCAGTTACTGTACGTAAGCAATTCTTAGGCTGACTTCTTGAAAACTGTAGACTCTGAAAGCTCGTTTTCACACGATGATGAGTTTTGAGTTTGAAGCAAGACCAAGGAGAGTTTGAAAAACCTATAAAAATATTTTTTTTCTCCTATCTTTGGTCCTATAAGTGGCACACATTCAGCTTTATCGATTTTGTCTTTTGCTCCGTGTGTCTGGAAGGTTTTGCCTACATTGTGAAGACCAAACCTCCCCAAGAGGAAGATACAATCTCAAATCATCTGTATTGTAGGAAACCCGGGTTTTAGGGGACAGAAAATATCACCTGTTCCTCACTAATATAGCTAAACCAATGTATGTGAACGTCCGCAGAAGTTATGGCAATTTAGGCTTTTAATTTCATCTTTCAAATTCCTTTTAACGATTTGCTGTCCTTTCATGTGCAAGAGCACCGAAGGCTCCCAGAGATTATTGCTGAATTGGATGTAAATCGTGTACAACAGGCCATTTGTATGCCTTCGTCTTTGCTTCAGTGGATGTGATAACTGAAGCCATAAATATATTCATAAACAAAGGTGCCAAAACATTCTATTCTTCATATTATGGCAATATAGGATGGCAGAAACTGATAACTGAGATGGATTATGCGGGCCAGAATGTGACCTTGTTTAAGTTGCTGGACTTGGCTGCACTTGCTCACAGTGAGTGAAAAAGTGTGTGTGTGTGTGTGTGTGTGTAGAGCTACAGCGTGAAATAGAAGTTCACTTAATTCATTTGCGTTTGGAACTGGATGAATCCTTTTTGTTGCATTATATTGTATAAGCAAAGGCAAAGTCCTGCTAGATTATATTTGACACTGTGCTGAAAAGTAGAGCTTATGGTTCGGTCGTAGGATGTTTTTTGTTGCTTTCCTCTGATAATGACTGGGAATGGACGAACTACTAAAATTAATATTAGTTTAAAAGCATGCCTTATAAAAATTCTGTTACGTGAAATTTACTCAAGGAAAATGTCATTTAATTAAACGTTTACAGTTTTTTTTTTGGTCCTAGCGTCCGTCCTAGACTCAATGACATGCTGGTGTTTAACACCGTGTTATGTTTTACAAAAAACAAACAACAAACAAAATAGCAAAGGTTTGAAATCTGGCGACGTACAGTTTTCAGTGTCCTTTTTTCTAATCTCGCATACTAGACTGAACAAATACAGCATGTGGATTGGGATTCAACCTAAACATTATGCAGAGAGACACAGATCAGTTTAAATCTACATCTGATTATTTAATTACTCTGAAATGCATTAACGGTGGTTACCATGGTGACGTTGTGAATGAGTGATTTCCGTAAGATAACATCCTACACGTACCACACAGCAGCTTATTGATCAGAAAAGCACTCTCAAAATCAGTAGGACAAAAATGTTTAAATTTGTGGTCAAATGAAATATGAACATAGACCGCATTTATTAAATAATGGGATTATCGTGAATAATGGGATTCGCGACGATTTCCAATGAATGTTGGAATTAAGTCTTTCTAGATAGACAGACAGACATAGATAGATAGATAGATAGATAGATAGATAGATAGATAGATAGATAGATAGATAGATAGTAATTACATTATTGAGTGGGGACTTCTATTCACTCAGACCTCAATGTCTCAATGAAAACATTAATCAATACACAGATTTCCCTGGGCTGATCTCTCCAGGAGATCTCTTGAACATTTCAAGCGAACCTCCAAGGCCTTTATCATTCAGTTACACTATTGGAATCACCTTTCGATTGGTTAATCAATACTTTTTCAGATGTTTACGTTAGCTCAGGAAGTGAATCTCAGGATAAAAATGATTTCAGATTTATCATCCGGCTGACACTTTTATCCCAAACAACTCACGGTACAGTTATTACATGAACAATGAGAGGTTAAGTGCCTTGCTGAGGGGCACGTGGTGATAGTTTATAGATTTCTCTTTGTGCGGGGTCAGGTCGGATCGAATCTCAAACCACTACGCTACATCGAATGTAAATTAATTTGTAAATAGTTTAATTTGTATCTGGAGCCAAAAGTCTGTAAATGTGTCTACAGGTAAGAGAATGAAAACCAATGGAAACATTGTAAATTGACATGTGCAGCATCTGTATGTGACAAAGTAAGAAACGTGAGGGTGTGATATTGGTAAAATATGTCAGTATGCTTTTACTGGTGGCTTTTTAGAGCCTTTGATGTGATATTGTCAGACCTGTGCAGTTTTAGATTAGTTTGCATGCACTGTTGAAGACTTTCCGGAGCTGCTTTGCATAATTGTTGATTCACCCTTTACCACACTAATCTGCTGAAACCTTATGAAGAATTTCAGAAGAAATATTTGAAGTGATTAGAGCTAATGAAGTATGAGGGATGAGCGTTTTTGAAATCAGTCAGTTGGAAGTACAAACACAGTAGGCTACTCGCAAAACGCAGCTAAAGGTTCGGTGCCAGGCCTCCTCTAGACGATCAATGATATCACTGTGCCGCAAAAACAAAAACCAGACAGTCGAACTTGGCACGGACGGTTATTTCAGGTTGTTTTTGCTCCCTATACACATTGTATAGTTATTGAATAAAATGAAACGTTAGTTCTGGTCAGTGGTTCTGATTGCTTGAGACATGTTCGAAGTCACTTCACTGGAGAAATATTGATTCATTTAAATAAACACGCAAGTCTCAAAGGGGTTTTCCACTCTGCCTTTGTTTCTTTTTAATGATAATTAGTGAACACATGCGATAAAAATATTGCAGAATGGCCTTACGACCGCATCAAGCGAGACATGTTTTAGACGCGTTTTAATCGGTTTTCAAAACTGTCTGGATCGGCCCAGCGCTGTCTCATTCGTCTAGCACGCTCGATTTAACCTGTCCGTTTGTTAAAATAGACTTTAAGATCCGAAGAGGGTCAGAGTTGAGAATAAATAAGCAGCTGCAGCTCTTAAAGAAATAGCACCCAACATAACCCATTTCCAGCTGCTGCGATGTCTATTAATCAAAGGACAATTGACGTTTTAGCTTTAAGGATTCATCTATATTTCATTTAGAACGTGTCTGATAGCTTCAATTTCACTTCTGTGCATTTCTGATGAAGCCTACAAGTAAATTTTATCGCGAAATCAGTATTTAATCGCTATTATAAGCTGTAACTAGGTATTTTAAATGTTAAAATCGATAGCTGGTCAATGATTAAAGCTACTTAGCGGGAAAAGTCACAAACAGTCACAAAATAACATGCCATTAAACAAATATTCATTAGCATTTATGTTGTTTGTAAATTAATTTAAAGATTGGATGTGAAAAAAGTATACTTAAAAACTTTACTGTTAGTTGAGATTAATCACAATTAATCGCGATTATTAGTTTTTTTTAATCAGTTGACAGCACTAATAATAATATAACATTTTATTATCGATATTATTCATGTAAAACCATTAGCCTATAATACCGATTAAATACTGATTCTCTATAAAAATATACTTGTACGCTTCATCAGGAATGTACAGAATTATCAGACACAAAATATAGAATAAATACATTTTCTTTGTCCTTTGGTTAATAGACAGCTACAAGATGCTGCAGATTTTCTCAGAACTGACTGTTTTTTTTTAATACAATGCAAATCAATTCATGCATTTTTAATTTGGGCTAATAATACTGTTGATTCTTTCCGTATTTCGGTCACATGGACCTATCGTATCGGCCAGCCTAAACGTTTGGACCCATAATCCTGGCTTAAATCGTTTTAATCATTAGTCAGAGACTTAAATGATGGACAAATACTGTTTGAATGGTGAGTGGGTTTAGTATCCGTCTGGGATATCACCCATTAGCGAGCTGCGATTTGAATATACCTTGACACTGAAGGAATTTAGACATGATTAGTTGTACGGGCTTCTCCAAAATGACATTAATTATTCATCGTATTTAGTAAGCGATTAGTCATTGTGTTTATGGTTGCATTAATATGAGTGGCGACGCAAGTGGGCAGGCTTCGACCTAATGTAACGAGTTTACTATTTAATTTGAGCTCGTGTATTTTTAGAGCGCGATTTTGCGGAATAAGATACCGTGATGTGATGGACTTGCTCCCGGGAACATTTTGTAAATATGTAAGAGGAAAAAAAAAGTAAAACATTTAACAGGATGAGGCTAACATAGCTTCACCGTGACGGGCTGCATCATGTCCAAAGGCGATAAATCTATCCCAGCTTCTAAGCTGCTCAACAGATCCATAATGTGCTTAAAAACAGCATGTAAAAAATTAAATCCTCCATCCTGCTACGGGAGGGGGGAAAAAATAAAGAAAGCAGCTTCGGGGAACGGTTTCGGCCCAGCCTAACCACGCACCGTTCGTGGGATCTTCACAGTGAACGAGGCCAGATTTCATTTTCTGATAGAGGTACATGAGAGAAAGTTTCCCGATTGGAGATGCGTCACACGTCGGGCCGCGGAGAACGGGGGGCTAATCTCCGAGGACTGCGTTTCCTGGCTATCTGTGAAAGGACGGAGACGGGGAGGATAGCGGGACTTACCTCCGTAAGATGACATGCCAAGTCAAGCACGGTGGCTGATAGAGATCCGTTTGCTCAGCAAACCGTCCGTGACTGCGCACGGGGTGCAGCGCTTTATTGTTTCGGCTAAGAGTATAAGTGATTTATGATGTACCCCATGGACTTCAGTCAAGGTAAGTGCCGTATTTCATTCGAGGGATGGACATACGGCGGGACTGTACTGTCTTAAATTAGTTTTCAGTGCGTCATCGTTGAGCAGATTGGCGCACTTTCGTTACCGCTGATATTTTGGTGTTATTTATATAGTATTATATTATAGTTTTTTTTAATAATATGCGTGCTTTCACTTTAATTCATCCATTTCACAATGCACTTATTTCAGTTCTTAAACGTATTTTTAAGCTTTTCAATGTTGAAGTTTGAACATTTTGTGTCAGCTCAGCATTAATCATATAAGATTTTGAATAGTTTTCATAAACAAAAGCAAAACTTACTACAACACGTAGAGTCCAAATATCTAAACGTTCTGTTATCCACTTTTTTATTTATATTTAGCACAGATCTTGATGAATTATATTATTGGCATAACAATTTGGATGAAAATTTGACCTGGAAAAGTAGTAATTATTATTAGTGTGATAATCCTGAAACTTACTTTTATATTTTTTGCATGTTTAAATCACATTTCCAGATTTCTTGGAGACTTCTGTACAGCTCTGTGTGTTTACTCCAAACTATATTTTGATCTTTTTTTTGATAAACAATCAATAAATGTGCAGGTATTTGACGTTTTCAAACGTGGTGGCCAGTCGAAGGCTGTAGCACAGCAGTAACCACCGAGACTTTCCCGTTGATCATTTCTGATTTTTTTCCTGGCCCTTTCATCAGACGCATTCTGTGGGTAAGGACTGATCGCTGTTGCCCTCCGCACGCCGTCTCATACACCGTAGAGAGTCCCTTTTGTAATTAATCCCAGTAATTCCTGGCAGACGTGTTAGTAATGGACATTCAGCTCGGAGCGGGCAGTGCAGCACTTTGCAGCATTTATTTTTACTTTTGCATTGCCGTGCTCCTGTCTATATTATTACGTTTCTGTCTTCTGTGGCACTCGATATGTTTGTTTGGTCGCTCTCCGGTGTGCGTCGAGATACTGTAAAGGTTTTTCATTTTTTTTGCCCCTCCCTCTTTCTTTTGTTTTTGTTCTCTTTGAGTAAATCAAGCGTGGGCTGTAACTTTTCTTTCATTGCACTAGTTTGACGGATACATATTCCCGCTCGCAGTGGCATTATTAGCGCTCGGTGATAACGTCAGACTGTAAAAAAGGCTCACAGAAGATACAACGAATGCAGCTGGGCATTTTCTCTTGTGTGCTCCCGATTAATTTATATGCTGTATTTCCTCATTACCATATTTAATGTGCTGCTGTTCACTTCGGCTGTAATGTAATTACCCAAAAACACTTTTTAATAGTTTTAGTTCCTGTACCTGCCACAGGATTGAACAATAAAAAAGGTAACAGTAGGAACAAACACTTTATTTTACGCTAAACCCATTAGTTCCTTATTATCATGCATATTACCAGAATACTAGCCATTTATTAACGCTAATCAAGCATATATTAATGCCTTATTCTACATCCCTAATACTCCCTGATGCCTAAATTTAACAACCATCTTAATAACTATTAATAAGCAGCAAATGAGGAATTTATTGAGGGAGAAGTCATAGTTAATAGTTAAAAAAGTGCACTGTATTCTGAAGTGTTACCCAAACTTTTAATCAATTCAGCCTTTTTTTTCATATTGCACAATTCTTCAGAATTGCAAAACATCTCTGAGTAAAAAAAAATATCTTCAGAACTGTAAGTTATTAACTTGCAACTGTGAGAAATAGATATCTTTTTTTTTAACTAAAGAAAAAATTAACTGTGAAAGTCAGCGAGTAGAAAAAAGCTTAGGATTTTCTTTTTTCTTTCCTCTCAGCTAAACCGTTTTTTACTACAGTATCTGAACCCTCTATGCGGTTGCTCTACTTATCAAGCGATCGGATTTGTTTTTCACCATCACAAGAAAGGGCGCCCAATAGAGCGTGCTGCACATGTTGAGTCTTGCAGTATCTGCACACCGCTGGTTTATTATAGCCCAGAATGGGCTCCTGTGGGATCTCACGTGTAGCTGGTCCAGGTTGTGACGCCAGCGGCCCAAGGACAGAGGAGATGAATAGAGGATTCACAAGAGGGACGGCGTATCAGTACATCCTCACATCCACACAGGACCAGCTTCTGAAGAAAGAGCGTGTGGTCTCACTCAGACTTCTGTAGAAGAATATTCAATATTATAGATGGCAGTTTGATGTGACAGGGCTTGGTTTCTGTTGTTTTTAACATAGTGTAGACTAAATAGTTTTTCTAGGATTTAAATAAAGACTCTGAAGTGTAGGGCTTTGGTATTTTGCACAAGTTTTGGTATTTTGTGACACAACCAGGGAGAAAAATATATTTTTTTATTTGTGTTTACTTTTTTGATAAAAATGTGTGTGTATATTTATTTATTATATATATATATATATATATATATATATATATATATATATATATATATATATATATATATATATATATGTATATATATATAATTTATTTGTATATATACATGCAAACACATGCATGTATTTAAGGAAAGATGTTATGTTTGTATATTAAATATATTTATATAGTGCATAAAATACAATAATATAAATGAATGTGTAAAATAAATCAGTAAGTGTATATACATTTAATAATAATACTAAATAATTCATATCATTATATTAAAATTGATTTCTGATAGATCACTGAAGACTGGATTAATGCCACTTGAGAACTTATTTATTAAAATATGTTTAAATAGAAAACATTATTTTTAAGTGTAACAACGTTTCACAATATTATTGTATTTACTGTGTTATCTAAAAAGATAAACGGTCTTGGTGAGCAAAAAACTATGAAAGTCTCACAGACTCAAACTGCATTGCTTTAAAGATGTCCCACAATCACTATCTATGGAAATCCTGCCAAAATATATTCTCTATATAAAAAAAACCCCTCTGTCCTCGATGACACCAGTATATAGCCTCTTTAAAACACTCTTTTTCTTGTTAATTGCACACTTGCATTAAGGAGCCTCTCAGCCGGCTATTTTTTTTTTCTAAAGGCCCCACTCACAGCCCTATTAAAAGTCACGTCTCAGTGTTGATTATTACCTTAATGTGATTGAGCTTTTTACGGATGACCTCGGAAAAACCAAGGACACCAAAGGAAGAGACACGGACGGAAAAAAGTAGTAGATTCGGGGGTCAAAGAATGACGCCAGACAAAAATGATTTGCGAGTTGGGAAAAAGGCACGAAAAAGGACATTGATGAGAGACTGATGGAACGTTTTTGCAGGTTTTCTTATATTTGCTTCTGCTGCAGATGTCAATATGTGATGATTACGCTGTCAGGCTTGATTGTTCTCCTTTTAAACCAACACCGGTTTCGATAATGGAATACAAGCTTATTTCCAAAAATGACAGAATCAATTTTCTGCCCGAGATTATTCTTGGAAACAGCCGCACGGATTTTAAAGTAAACACAGAAGCTGTACGCTAGGTGAGCGAATCGAACGAGAGAGTAGCATTTAATTTGTTTTGCTTATTTACGGTGTCAGCGTGCTAGAGACCTTTCCGCGTTACAATTAAGTGCGCGGGCCGTGTGATGTACAAATTGTATTACTTTTCACCGATTCGAAAAGGCGCGGCGAAAAATGCGAAAGCAGCACCTCGTCAACGACCTTAATTATTCATCAAAAGCAAAAAGAAACACTGAAAATGATATCTCATTAAATATTTGGTTTAGTTCGGTACGACGGGTGAAATCCGAGAAGGGCGCTATCATACGAAAATGTTTCCCGGTAGCAGAATTATGTAGCTGCAACCTCAAATATAGGCGTTTTTAATCAAATATTCTACAAACATTTCACATTGACATCCTAACGCTTGTTTTTACCTGTGCTGCTTTTTGTAGCAGGAATATAACAACCGCTATTTGAGTGAAAAAACGAATGTAAGAAAGGCTCGGTGTGTCTCGACTCCTGATCTTCTTTCTCTTTCTGATCTCTATCATTTATTCAGGGCTGATCCTATCCTCACCAGAGTGAAAGAAGATCACACCAGGATAATCCTCCCCGCGATAGATAATATCAAGTACAACACCTTTGAGGTGCAGCAATACGCTAATGCAGCTCACGGCTATAACTGGGGCCTCTGGTGCATGTACATCATCCCACCGCAGGATTGGCTGGACAGAGGCGATGAGACTGCCCCCATCAGGTAAGGGCATCCAGCGGGCCACTCCATAATGCATGAGGACATTCTCTGAAATATAAATGACCAGGGATATAACAGATGAATATTTCAGATGCGATAAGGTGGCGTCGGTTTCCTGGATGTGCAATAAATGCATTTGTGTTTTTGCATCCCTCAAGGATTCGTTTTTATACAGCGCAGAAAAGCGTTTCAGCCCACATTTTAGGGTTGCGTGGCCGGTACCAAAAAAAGACTCTCTTTACCACAGTTTGACATCATTGTTTGGATGTTTTGGATGTTTCTGACCTAAACGAATCAGAATTTCTTCTGACTAAGATCAGCGTGGGTAAGGTTTGATCCCTAGGGAGCTGATGAACTAATAAAATGCGACCCTAGACCACAAAGACCACAAAAAGCTTAAGTCTTAAGTGTCAATCTGTCAAAGTTGAGACTTATGCATCGCCTGAAAGCTGAATAAAAAAGCTTTCCATTGGAACAGTATTTCTAACAGATACTATATTGGAATATCTGAGAAAAAAAATCAAGTGCCATCATGTTATATGGAAAATATAACCAATAATAGCGATTCATACTAATCGATGATATATTTACAGTAGGAAACTTACTAAATATCTTCATGGAAGTTATCGAATAAATAATCACTTTTTGGTCACTCAGTTCAAGCCGTAGCATGACTGAGCTGAAATAGTAATAATATGTGTCTCAGTCTCAGGTCTAAAACTGTGAAAAATCCAATTTTTGCTCAAATATTACTTGCGGAAATGTGTTTAATTCATTAAATATCAAACTAATATGACAGTTTGAGTTTTGTGTTTTTCAAATTGTGTCCGGTTTCAATTGCAGTAGACGTTTTCTAGTTGTCAAACGTTGCGGAAGACGTTTATACTCGATGCTAGCCAAAACAAAGAGAAATATCAATCAGTATAGCGTTGTTACAGCTGAGAAAAAGCTTATTCGTTTGTAGACGCCACTGATCTAGTGCAATTAAAAAACATTTTTAGGTGCACTAATACTTAAGCTATTGCAGATAAGTGAGCATTATCATAACAAACAAACAAATTAATGCAAATTATTGGAAGATATCGCCTTAGTATTCATACCCTGGAGCAAAGGCTGGTGTCAGCTGCGGTTCTCAAATCGTGAACCTCTACAGTCAAATACTCATTTTATGCTTAAAACCAACTTGGTTAAATGAGCTTTGTTACAGCTCAGTCCTAAACCCCCGAGAGCAATGGATATACCCTGCCGGAGGAGAGTGGACTTTTTCATTTCGTATGAAATCTGGTCAAGGTCACTATTGTGTGAGAGTATCAGGACAGCAGAAATCCCATTCATTATTCATGCCTCTGACTGATAGCTATTTGGAGAGAGAAACTAGGCCTGTAGCCCAATATTACTGGAGCTGATCCCTGTGACGCCTCATACCGGCTTCCGAAAAGTTTTTGATTATTTTTTATTTGTATTTTTTCAGTGATATCTTATACCCTGAGAGCTCCCGACGTGCGATCTCATTTCTTTTCATTTATTTTATTACAGCTCATTCAGTTTTTGGTTGTCTTCTTAAAAAGCGTGGTTTTTATCATGTCATCGTGTTTTCATTTTTCGAACCTAGTCAAAAAAAGCAGCACATGCAGTCGGATTGAGATAAATGGAAATGCACAATAAAAACCCATGATTTCTACTCTCGTATGTATGAAACTCTTCACGTTTTAGGGAAATTTTTAGTTTTGGGTGTGTGTGAGCTGTCACGGATTTTTTTTTTTAACAATTAGGTAACGCACATACTGTATTGCAGACATTTTTATTGTCATTTGTTACAAATACAATGAAATCAACATAGGTTTTATGAGCTAAAACATCTTTTAAAGTCAAAGTACATTTTTTTGTTGTTGCTGCTGCTTAACGTCTTGGTTTTTTTTACGTTGGCAGATGCTTTTATCCAAAGCGCATTCAAGGTATGAATGTTTTATTAGCGAGTGTGTTTCCTGGGAATTGAACTCAGGACCTGCGTGTTGCTAGCGTCACGTCTCATCAGATTACCTAGCGCTTTAGGATCTTAATTAGTTAATCTTTCCAAACTAATTTAGCCTTTGCACTGTGCTTAAAGTCCTAATTTGGTGTTCTTAGTAAAAAAAAATGCATGTAAACCTTTTATTATTCTATATTGTCACCAAATCAAGTATTTTTTTTTTTCCGAGCTGATCGTGAGGCCTCATTGATTGCTTTATTTGCGGATTTATTTGCGGATAATTTAGAAAATCCTCTTCCGGATCACAACATGAGGGTTCGACTAAGACGATGAATCTCTCCGGATCGATTCCAACTGTACCTCAAACCTCAATTAAAAAAAAAAAATCAAATTACATATATGTGACCCGAGGTAACAGTATGAGTTAAACGTTTGAGCTAAATCTCATTACAGAAAAAGGCGGTAGACATTGTCCATGCAACCCTTTTCTCAAGTGCTGATATTGACAGGTTAAAATGGCCGCCCGCAGGCCTGCAGTGTGTCAAAGAGCTATTGGAAATCATTCCAGCTCCACTTCTCTCAAACCCTCGATGAATCCACTGCAGCTCGGCGAGCCTGTGGCTATCCAGCACCGAGGATCCCAATGCTCACAGCACACTGCGGCAGCGTTCATTTAAATGAGTCGTGTTTACTGTTAAATGAAGGACAGTCCGGTTCAAACGTCTGTAAATAAGCAATTAGTCGCTCTAAAGGGAGAACTGCTATATCCCACGTGAAAACGTTCCAGAAAGACCACCCTGGCAAGGCTGTGAAGATACGGCGCTTGTAAATAGTATCGGATGTTAGTATGTTTTGCACGTACTTTAAAATGAATAAAAACGATAAGTCTTATTACTAACTTAAGCTGTAATTAAATGCCTGCTGTTATTTGAAAAATGTTATTTTTCTGAAAAGGACAAACGTTAAACGTAGCAACAGACATTTATGCATCGTGCGGATGCTTTAAAAATTGAGGAGTAGTCTCACAAAATGGGATGAAAGCAAATTGGTGGTTCAGCGGTTTTAAAATAAAAAAACGAAGCATTCCAAGGGTGTGGATATTTTTTATTGGCACTGTACGTAATGAATGCACGTTTATGTCAGTATTGGCAAAAAGCATACCGTGCCACAAAGACTATCGTGCAATGAAAACATTTCTTTTCGAGTATGTGTGGTAATTGCGGTGTACTGAATCAATTAAATCAGTATTAAAATGAGCGAGATATTTTCCTGGAGACGGCAGTGTTTACACAAGGACTCTTAGATTAGATTTTTTTTTTCTCTGTTCTTTTTTATCTAAACAGTGGATCACAGTAGAACTGTTTGCGCATCTAGCATTCATTAGCCTCTCAAAGAGGCCCACCTGTGGTTAACCAACAAACAGCTCACTTTCAACCCACCAGCAAAGCACCAAACCAAAAATGACATTCAATGACCAACTCATCTTGAGATTGTGAAACACAACAGTTGTTCTGTCTGTGGAGAGCTGACAGGATCGTAGGGTCGGCTCGAAATCATCTCGCCCCCTCGCTGTGTTCAGTTTCAGAACAAGCACGAGTGAAAAGTAAACTCGGTAAGAAAACTTTTACAAACCTCCATATTGTAGTTTCTGTATGACCCCGACATACTGAGGCCAAAACAAAAGAAAGAAATGTTTTATTTAGCTACTTGCTTGCTATAAAATAACAACAAATTGCACACACACACACACACACACACACACATATATATATATATATATATATATATATATATATGTCTGTGTGTGCTTTCAAATGATCGTCATGATTAATCGAATCCAAAATAAAATATTTTCTTTACATAATATATATTATGTATATATTAAAACGCACATGCAGGATATATTTTGAAAGTATTTACATGTAAAATATATATATATATATATATATATATATAGTAACATTTTTGCATTGTCATGTCGCCAAGTCGCCAGGGTATATTATATGGGTCAAAATTATAGATTTTTATTTTATGCCAAAAATCATTAGTATATTAAGTGAAGATATTTTGTAAATGTCCTACTTTAAATATATTAAAACTTAATTTTTGACTAGTAACAGGCATTTCTAGGAACTTCGTTTGTACAACTTTAACGGCGATTTTCTCAGTATCTAGATTCTCTCGCACCCTCATATTCCAGCCAAATATCGTCCTACCCATCTTTCAGATGATATATAAATCTCATTAAAAAAACAAAACAAAACAACCCTTATGAATGGTTTAGTGGTCACAAGGAATTGTAAAGGATATCATTTATAACTACTTCAACACTTTAATCATTCCTGTTTCCAAGGTTGTCACGGAGACGATTTACTTTGAACTTCTTCTGAATTGAGCGCGTCTCTGACCCGAGAAACCAGGGACAACTGCCTTCTCAGCAAACTGCCATATGTGGAGCCGTTCTAATATTACACGCCGAAGAGCTAGTAACCAAGTGGGAATACAGGGAGAGTGGGAAGAAATAGAGTAGCACTTACAAAAACAAATAAACACTTTTCTCTGCTATATGCCTGATTACTCTGAGCGTGCGGTCCGTCAGCGGTGTGTATTTCTGTTTAAACACACACGCTTTCTACTTTACATATGACTTCTAGCTCATCTCACTCCCACTCAAGAGAAATTCTTCATGCTCTGTGAGAGGGCAGATTCTGCAACCTCTGATTCGTGAATGATTTCCAGCCGACTTAACCCTCTGAGGGTTATTAATTCATCAGCACTTCTTTCCCCAGCCATATTCAGAGTCATCTATCTGTCTGCTGTATCTGTCCGTCCATCTATTGCACTTTTAGTACGTATTTAAAGCCTGCTAAACTGAAACTAATTTCGTAACTGAGGCAGATCTGACGCACAATTAAAGATGCTTGGTATATTTTTTATTCTGTTAAAGCTGAACTATTGCAGGTGTACATCATGCACTATATTTTTGCGTTCAGTCTAATGTTATTCATGCAATCCACATGAAAAGTGACACCAGGCGTCTAAACACATTTTTAGATGTTATGTTAAGAAAAGTGCATTATATATATATATGAATATGTGCATTTAATATGTTTAATTCACATTTTTATATCAGTAAGACTCAATCTCTCAGTAAATATGTCAATAGATTTGAACTACGCTTATCTATCTAAAGTCTGAATATGAATGCTCGTGTATATTTCTTGCACGCAGGACACCTGCGATGATCGGCTGCTCCTTTGTGGTGGATCGCGAGTATTTTGGGGAAATCGGACTGCTCGACCCCGGCATGGAGGTTTACGGAGGAGAAAACATCGAACTCGGCATGAGGGTAAGTGCGATCTTTTTGTGATGAAAACATTTGCGCATAAAAACACGTAAAAGAGACAAATAAGCGTCTGCCTCGTTCGTTTCGTTCCCATTCACAGTCCAGTGTATTCGGGTAATTGGAATTCATTGAGCGTGGAGTTGTTTTTGCGTATGAGACCCTCTCAGAAATTACAATTCACTATTGTTGCCGCCCTCTAAATTCACAGGTGACGATGTAATTAACTCTATCTGCAAAGCTTCAGCATTTGACATTCGTTTAATTACATTTCTTCGTGCTTTCATGCCCCAGTCGTCGTGCTAGAGACCGTTTCGGGGGTAAATTGTGCCGATTCCCCCCTCCGTCATGAAGTAGATGCATTGCCCAAAGGAAGTGAAAGTACTCAGTGCCAAATTACACAAGCTCTGATGCTTTAAAGGCAATGGGGTACAAAGAAAGTAGATCCCTGCAGCTGCAGCCCTGAGAGAAATTTCATGGCCCGCATGGTCTGCGAGCCAACGGAGAATTGAACTTGTTTAAATTCAGAAGCAGTTCTTTCCGTGGGGCGTCGAATATCCTTGGAAGATTTGCATAATTTGGATAAAAATCCTTTAATTCGTTTTAAAGATTCATTGCCAGTGTTGTTTGACAGAAATGTTTTTTTTTTCCCAGCCTGATGATAGATGATAGAAGTATGGAGATGAATGGCGCTGTTTGAAACGCCTTGAAGATTGAAGACGGTTTCAATTGTGTGTTTGCTACGTCTCGGTGACAGCTGATACAAAAGCAGACCGAATCATTTCTGGATTTCTTTGCAAGTTGTTTCCTGGTATTTTGCACTTTGCGTTTTTGCGTGAATTCAGAATCAATATTTTTTATGCCGGTACTCGATTGTGGCGATTTTTGTTTGATTTCGTTTGATTTGCGTTCGCCGCACATCCCGGCTGATTTACACACAAGTTGTTCGCGTACAGCATTTACCAATATTTCACAGACGCGCTTTTGAGAAGATTCTCCCTGTTTTGCATTTGAACAGATTTTTTTTCTGAACCGATGGTCTAGTGGATTTAAAGGAATACCCGAAATGAAAATCGGCTGAAAATGTGCTCACCCTCAGGCCATCCAAAATTTGGAAAAATGCAGCATTACATCACTTGCTAGCCAATGGATCCTTTTCGGTGAATGGGTGCCGTCGGAACGAGAGTCCAAACAGCTGATGAAAACATCACAGCGGTCATAATGCACACCACTTCAGGCCATTACTTGTGAAGTAATGATAAATAAATATATACCATGGACCGCTTTTTCATTTTGGGCTGAACTATTCCTTTAAAGAAAACTTACAGGGATAGTTCAGCCAAAAGTCAAAATCATTTGCACTCATGTTAAATTAGATTCAACTATAATTTTAAGTAAAAAGCGGCACAGGCTTACTTCGCTGTAGTCTATATTAGTGTGAGCATGTTCAGCATTTCGTTTGTTCCTTCATTGCATGCTGCGGAAGGGTTCTTGTAACAAATGCGTCAAATTCCCAGCTTTGAAATAAACCAAATGCTCATTGGTGCTGAGCACAGTGATGGCACATATGATCCATCTCAGCCTCCGGTTAATCCTCCAAAGCTGATGCAGCTCATTCAGGAGGGATAACTTTGACTGACAGCTACATATTTAATAATTAACCTTATGCCACGGCAAACAGACAACCTTAGTTCGCTCTGTAAAGATATTCAGAGGACGGTGCGGAGCGCCAGGCTCGGATTGAATAGATATATACTAAAAACATTAGAAGAAATGCGCAGCAGTACGATGGGAGTTTAATTTGTGTGAAGTTGTACCCAAATGCCCACGAGGGAAATTAAAACTGCGGTAAAGTGGCTCGGAAAGAGCTGATTTGACACTTACGGCCCAAAACTAATTGCATTTAGTGTATATCAGTAAAATCTTATCCTAAAGTGACATTTTGCTGTTTTACCAATGCAAGCGGGAGCTCAGAGGCCGGGAGAGGCTGCCTTTTATAGCATGAGGTCTGTCAATAAACTGGTTTACTTTCTTTTCCGACTGCAGATTCTTTTCGACCTCTGGAGTTTTAGTTACGTTTATTCGTTTTGCAGATGCCGCTCTTTTAACAGCGTAGAACTTGCAGTGTATGAAGATACAAAAACTGCTAGTTAATTATGTTGTAGTCTAGTTTAAACGATAAATAATTGTAACAGCGATTTATTGTATCTCTAGTTGACCGATGATATCATTTCCAGTGCAGTCTTTAACTCCTTCAACATCTTGAGGTGCCTGATTAACTCATATCACATAAAAACTGCTAATTATTATTATTATTGTTATACATTATTCTCAAATGTTTTATGTTAACAACATCAGCATTGCGTGACTATGAGTAGAGTGTGTATTAGTGTGCAGATTAATTGTATATTAATTATTAATTTATTAATATTTTAATTCTTTTAACCCAAAAGGCAAACTATGCTCCCCTTGTTTGTAAAATACAAATCTTGCGTATATCTGTAACCAGAAGCACATTCAAAACTGGAATATAATTTAATTTCATTTACAGTACACGTGTTTCATAAACAGATAATCCTTTCTGGATTACAGACATTAAATAGATTTTTGAAATTCAATTATTGCAGATGCTGTGAGAATAGGCTGTAATTAAACAGGACCCGGTCTTTACATTTACAGATGTGATGCAACGATGATTAAATTTGCCTCGAAACCTACCCGTACCACTCAAATTAAAAAACATTTCTTTAATTTAACTGTTGGGAATCAGGCTAAAGTGAGGCTGTAAAGTAAGTACTTGTTTAAAATATTGATTTCTAACCCAAAAATGGTTTAAGAAAATGGTTGCGTCAAAAGCTTTGACTTTTACTGTAGAATATTGTGCGTAATAGCTATCCACTGGTTCACAGCAGACGAGCTGAAAATGCTAATTCATTCAGTAGGTGGGGTTTTGGAGCAGCAGAAATACAGTTTTCCAGGTTAAAGCTGTGCAAAATGCAGAGCTGCGCATATATACCCTATTTTATCAGGTATTGTATGCACACAAAATTAACTGAAAATGGCAGCGAAAGAAGTCTGTTCCGTACAGAAGATACGTTCGTGTAAAAAACACCTGCTCTGCATTTTTACTGCATGTTTATTCAGTAAAAAGCTCTAATCCAGCCATATTGCGATTCTTGTCTTTGAAGACCTCTTGAAATAATAATAAAGGCTTTTTTCAAAATAATTTTTATGTTCTTAAACTTGATGCACCAATTTTTGGGGGGTTTTTAAGGACCCTCGAGTTCTGATTATATTATTTTTACGCATACTGTTTTAGACCGTGTTCACACTTTGGTGGTTTGACGCAAGGAGCACTCGAGAAGACGGAAAAAAATATATATATATATATATATATATATATATATATATATATATATATATATATATATATATATACACAAGCAGGCAGGCAGGCAGAACATAAACCACGTATGGACATCGACGATCGGACAAACGTGAACTCAAAACACACAGGACTAAATACACAACGCAATTGACTAAACTAACGAGACACGGCTGAAGACGAATTATGCAATTAACTAGAACTAAAAGGCAGGGCACACAGAGCACATGACACGAGACAAAAACAATAATAAAGAGTCCAGAGACGTGACAGGCGTCTTTTCTGACAAGAAAAATTTGACAATTTTTTAGAAAAATAAAACACTGGCAGTGTGTGTTACTAAAAAAGCAGCCGACAGCAGGCAACAGCTGCAACGGTAGCCTAGATAAATGTCAGGAAAGCGTAAAAAGGTGACTCTTGCGTTGGCTTTTGAAATGAACGGGGAATTAACGGCAACTTTTTTTTTGTTGCTGTTACGGAAAAGACAGATCGCGCTACTAGCTTGGTCATTGGTCGACTGTTAAAAGGGCGCTTGACGTAAGGTGTTTTTTGTCCAAAAAGTTAAACATTTTTCAACTTGAAAAAGTTGCAGAAAAAGACAGCTCTGGTGGCCTTTATACACTTTCCCACTCAATTATGAATAGTGGTTGATAGGAGATTATTGGGGTTTGGGTGATATTATATGGGTTCCACAAGCTATATTTCTTAACGGCTTTCACAAAGTGATGCAATATAAATATTTTCTCATACTATTTTTTAGTACTGACTATATATATATATTTGCAGAAATATTGTACTAAAAAGTACTGCAATTTTATAAGATATAGTCATAATTTCATATCGTCTTTTTTTCCTGCTTTAATGGCACTGAACACTTTCAGCAGGTCTCAGTTGCTCAGATACAGACCTGATTCTGCAGAACCTTTTCTAATGACTCAAAGGACTTAATGAGATGGATTTCATGTAGAATCAGATGTAAAGCAAAACCCGAGCCAAGGCTAAAGCAGCACGTCAGATCTCCAGTGACTTTTGTCCTCGCTTCAAACCTTCCAAAAGGGAGCAATTTTTTCATTATGAACACAGGCGAGCGGGTCTTTTCCATCTGCGGTCGCTTCACTTCACACCCACACCACACGGACGCTCAAAGGCGAATACAAAACAAACCAGTGAAGGGAGAGAAGGAAGATGACCTTTGGATCATGTTGGCGAATTGTAAAGCTTTTAAATCTTTCTGAGCAGCGTCTTTGCTCGAGGTTGTACTGTACATTCACAATTGGTTTGCCCTTTGGTCAATCGAATGCAGCTTTAATGGACTCAAAGGCATGTGTTTTGTCCTGTTGAAATGCTCTGTGGGAAGCTGCTCGATTACTGAGCGTCTGCTTCTCTTTTGCTTTATGTAGATAGACGGAATTCATTTGCATAACTAACTAGTGACTAACCACATGGATCAGTGCAGCTTTTCTCTTTAATTGGGTTATTGAGGGAATATGTTTATTAGTTGCTTTGGAAAATTGGCTTAGACGCTGAGAGGGAAAGCTTTCTTTGGGTCTTCGTGGATCACGTTCAAGAAGATCAGCAGACTCTGAAATGTTTCTGTGTGAGAATCGCAGGCATTTCAAGGTAACGTCACAACCGATCTGATATAACCATCTGGGGAGGATAGAGAAAAGCACCCTAACTGGAACGAAGGCTAGTTCGTGAATCTTTTGAACGTAAACCATCAGAAACCAAGCTGCAAAAAAGGCTCAAAAAGTGCATCGATTTATGTTTTCATTTATTTATCTTATTTTTAACAAGTTCCTCAGCAGTATATTTTAGCTTTTTTTTGCAGCACACATTTTCTCACAACGTACTGTAAAGCAGCTTGGCAAGAAACCAACCAACACGTCTGTACAGATGTATCGTTTGCACAAATCCCTGAAATTCAACCCATCAAAGCGTATGCTACATTGGCTTTGTTTTATTATTAAAAAGAAATCAACAACGACGGTGTGACGTAAGCGGTTTTGCGGCTTATCACTGACAAAATGCGCTTTATTACCATGCATCCCAAGTATTAACATTGTGTTAATGAAGTAATTGTGTAAAAATTACGCGTTATTAATAAAACTGCCTCTAGTGTTCATTTCTTTTGGAAATTGCAGTGATATGTACTTGGTACACTCTAAAAAATGCATTATTGTATAAAATAAAATGCATAAAATGCAAAAAATTAAATATGGACGGAACCAGCAATTGTTTTGACTCAGTAGTTGGGTCAAATGTTTAAATTCTGGATAGTAACCCAACCAGTGGTCAAAAACAACCCAATTTCTGGTTTCGTCCATATTTTTCGCAGTGCTTGGTTGCACGTATTATTTCATGTCTCGTTACAAAGTGCACCAAGGTACATTTATGCCACGCGACCAGGTAGCTTTTATTACTTTCTTGAATGATCTTTTATTAATTTTATTTTTGTCACCAAGCCAGCAGAGGGAGCCCTTACCTCTGGATGACCTGTGATCACTTCCTCTTCTGCTACTTCCTGTTTTGAGGCTATAAATTCTGAAGCAGGCCCCTCACCTGCGTGTTGCATTGTTTGTTTGTAGTTAGCCTAGCCTTGTGTTTCCCTTGTTCTGGATGCTTTGGTTTTGACCCAGCCTGTCTTTGAATCTTTGATCGTTTGCTGCCTGACCCGACCTCTGCCTGTTTTTTGGATTCTGTTGTTGCCTTGCCTCTGATACTCCTGTTTGCTGTGTTTCGACGCCTGCCTGCTTTGACCATGCCTTCATCAAATAAAAGCCTGCTAATGGACCCCCTCAATCATGACAATTTGTACTTCTTGTTGTCGTTTCTGTGCATTGCTTGTGTGCATTTTCTGCGTGCATTGCGCCTCGTTTTCAAAACGAATTGACTTGGTTTAGCTCAACAGAAGAAAAAAAGCTAAAATCACACAAAGAAGATATTGCTCGACAGCTGACAAGATTAATAATACGGCACAGAATGCTTGTGAAAACCTGAGCCAAGGAGATGTTTGTTCCAATGTTTCCCTCAGTGTACTGTCTGAATTTATTTCCTCCTCTGAGCCAAAATGGAGTTTTATAATTTCCATTAGGCTTAGCTCGCCCCGCAGATCTGTAGTGTGCTCGTTTCACCTCTCCTGTTCTGTGTTTAGTGAAGAGAGAGGACAGGAGAGATGCAGGTGCTGTCGAGGGCTCTGTTGTGGCTCATAAGAAGTTTTTGATACATCCCACAGATCATGCCGTTTCATTGGAAAAGATGTGTGTGTGTGTGTGTGTGTGTGTACCGTACCTACCCATCATTGTACACGTGCACTGTAATTTTGTGCTTCAGTTGAGGCGCCAAGTTTTGACAATTTGTTAAAACGCAAGGAACGGATGGCCGTTCTTCTCTTCATGGTGGCTTTCTCTCGGCCTGGCTACTCTTGCAGCTGGCGCCGGGGATGGAGAGAGACTACAGCTTATCAAACACATATTAAAGGAAAAGAGCAAATGTCAAGAACGTCAGAATTTGAAGCAAGTGCTTGTAAAGTAAAGAAAAGAGCGTGAGACGAATTTTAAACATTTTCTTCTGGAACGCATGCCACTGTTCACATGCTGTAGAGGCTTAGCTATTAAATATCATGATGTGTTAATCATACGTAGTGCGAATGCAAATAGATAGTAATAGTATATAGATATAGTAAATATTAGTAGATATAGATTATATTTTTGTGTGCCAAGAATACTTATAATCTTATTTAATTGTTAATGTGGTGGTAACAAATGTCAGTACTCAAGGGGCAATTATTTGAAAGTTTATATACATACATATATATATATATATATATATATATATATATATATATATATATATATATATATATATATACACACACACACACACACACACACACATACATGTATATTTATAAAGGATATCCTTAAAAAGGATTTTAATACTGGGTGGTCCTCCCCGTCTGAAAGTTACTAACCCATTACAAAGAGAATTGGTCCTTAGTGTGCTTGTATTTGATGACCGTTTTAAGCCAAGCCTTGATTTATGAGATCTAACATCCCTGAGCTTAAACTTTGCATTAACCTTCAAACATCAGTGCATTATATATCATCACATGTGCTGCGTGAGAAGATCGTTTTCGCTCCAAGAACTGCATGAACAGCACGCCACCTTCCTATCAGTGGCTTAGAACTACATTTAGACATGTGATGTGAATAGGAGCGAACACTTGAACGAGAAATACAAGCCTTCATTTACTAAATAATTCTCATTAACTCGTATTTGAGCGCAGATGTGCGTTTAACATGTTTTAACATTATGTTTAACATGCAACATAAGTACGTACCGTCATCCGATTCCATTTCTTAAGTCATTTTCGTCTTCTTCATGTCTTTGCAAAAACTAGTGTATTACCATGCAACTCAATCCAAACAGTTTAAAGATCCTCAGCAAACACAGTTAGCGACGGCTGAGGGGGAAATGATAATTCATTTATTAAAGCTCACTGGCAGAAATGCGGCCCGTGCGTCTCATCCTGATTGTGAGTCCTGGGAGGGAAACTGAATATGTAATTGGAAATCTTAAAAAGATTTTTTTTTTTTTTTTTTTTTAGAATGTCCCCAAAGGGCACAAAGGAAAAGTCGATTATGTTCATTCGAGTGGCTCAGAGTGGACAGATGCTTTCAGGCTCAAGGTTTCTTTTCATAGTCCAAGAACCAAATCTAGACATGTTTAACCTGCCTGTACTAGTATAAACTCAAGCATCTTTTTGGATGTTGTTTAGTGATATGTAGAGATTTTAATTGTTGTACTTCAGTGATATTTCTATACTTTGATAGTAGGTATTAATACTTGAATTAGTTTTTTTGAATATTTTGTTTTATCGTAAAGTTTTAGTCTTTTAGCTAAGTGCTTTAGTCATTTTTATAACACCAAATTATATATATATATATATATATATATATATATATATATATATATATATATATATATATATATATATATATATACATATACATACATTATTTATTGATTATAATTAATCGCATCCAAAATATGTTTTTCTATATATTATATATATTGACATGTATTTATATTCATATAATGCATATTATATATATATGAATAAATTTAATATATAAACATAGCTTTATATTTAGATTTTTTTACATGTTATATTGTATTTTATAGCTTTATATATATATATATATATATATATATATATATATATATATATATATATATATATATATATATATATATATATATATATATATATTACAGTTTTTTGGGTCACTATTTCTTTTTTTTTTTACAGTTTTACTGTAACAATTGCAATAACCGTGGTATATTTTGGCGAGAACGTTAATGTTTGTTAGAGGATTCAGGTAAACCGTAATGAGCGGTAATGAGACTGGATGTCAAAATCGTTTTTAGTAGATTTTTTTAAATCTCAGCATGAATTACCTTGGCACTTTTATCTATCCGCTAGCGTGACAGCATTAAGTCACGGCCTTTTATTGCTATTTTTATCATTGTAATGATCATCAATAGCGGCTGATCATTGAAATATGACTCGGAGAGCACAGGCTGGCAAGAGGGTCCAATTAAATTAGCCAGTGCTTGATCTGAACCGTACATCACATAAAACCGTCTGGTATAATTAACGTGATTAAAATAATAGATGGCACAGCTTTGTCTGTTCCCTGTCATAGGAAGAATGGGAAAGAGAATATAATGCTCAGGGAGATAGAGAGAGGAACAGCAGACTTTTCTCCCAGGGTTGGGATGTGTCTCCGAGGATGAGATGATGTAACTTTTTAAAAACAAATGAAAGTACATCAGTCTGACACCGGCCAAACACGCTTGATTAAGAGTAAGAGGGAGGAGTGAATGAATTGCACCCGCTGATAGCGCCGTTCATTTGCATGCTCTGTTTGCAGTGTTTTAGCAGCCAGTTCACTAAAGGAATTATGCAAATGGCGTAACTGCAAATGCGGCCACAAAATCTGTGCTGCTGAGCGAATTTTTCGCTCACCACAACTGCCGGTCTTGGAGGTGGGATCTGATACCGCAGGTTGTGGAGAGGCCTGATTGAACAAGGATGCAGATGGTTTGTAAACAAGAAACGCAACGAACCAAAATGGTGCGACTGTTTGATGCAGTTTTCGAGTTCGGTGTTTTTAATCCAAGCACACGGCAGTTAATAAAAGAAATTAATACTGCTATTCGGCGAGGATTGAACTGATGAAAATGACGAAAGTACGGAAAAAAAGAACATCAAAGTGTGCTGAAAAGATTCATCAGTTTGCAAAAAAAACATTGAGCTGAATGCATTGATAAGAAGAGCTTCTTGAGCTTCATATCAGCATATTAGAATGATTTCTGAAGGATCATGTGACACTGAAGACTGTATCAAATCAGGAATAAATTAAAAAAAAAAAAAAAAAAAAAAAAAAAATATATATATATATATATATATATATATATATATATATATATATATATATACTATACGTATTAAGAGGCAATATTTTTGCATTATTGAGTTAAATCAAATTCTACAATTCTAACATAAAAATGTAAAAATACAAAGTAGAATAAAACAAAAATAATCAACACAATATTACACGTTAAGGCCAGTGCAAATATACGAAATATAAGAATATATATATATATATAATAAATATAAGAAATGCAATTAGCAATTTTAATATTTATATATTTATAAATATTTGCTATTCAGAATAAATTATAAATATATATATATATATATATATATATATATATATATATATATATATATATATATATATATATATATTAATTATTAAAATTGCTAATTGCATTTTTATTGTACTGCAGCTTTTAATCTACGTTGTGTTTTTACATTTTTATGTTAGAATTGTATTTTTGACTTAACTCAATAATGCAAAAATATCGCATCTTAATACAATAATGAAACAAACGTAGAAATCAAATCATATGTTTTTCATCATTTGAAAACTGACCTTTTCATTGACGCTTGTTAAATTGTTTGCTATGGCCCTAGTGACATATTAAGTCTGATTGATGATTGATGGATTGATCGATTGATTATACCAGATCAGATACCAAAGAAAAGTTGTGTCAGAGCGTGCTCCTAGCACTTCCACCTTCTTGTTTGCCATGAGTTTTTGACCTTGATGCCTCTTCTCCAGACCCCTTAATTACGTCTAGAAAAAAAGCGTATCTCAGTAATGACAATCCCTTCCTCTCAGCGTGAGGTAAATGTGTTTCTGTCGGTGCTCTTCAACAATCATCATTTCATCAACGTGGCTCCTGAGTCCGGAGAGAGAGTGATGTGTTTAACTAATGTTATGAAAGAAACCTGGAGAAACGTGACCTGCATGATGCTGACCCAGCGTCTCGTGAATCATACAGTACCACTCCCGCCTGTATGCAAAGAAGGTCAAACCAGAGACTATTTTTATACAGGACATCCTACATAGAGTATATGGAAATGTGGGCCTTTCAGAATATATTATGTCCCAGTGCATTCATATTTCTTCGCTGATTGCAAGTAGAAAGGCACAAGTTATTGCAGAATGTGAAAAGAAGCCACTGAAAAGCATTGCGACTACTCTCTTTAAACACTTACCTAAGAAATGGTCTATGTGAAAATTGTCAAACAGAAAATGCAAACTAATAGCAATGGCAAGTTACGCACACAATTAAACATGTAACTATTTTCTACTAATGCATACTCCAATACAGAGATGTACAGACAACGAGCTCCGGTTCAATCCTTTTTATATCAATTTGTTTACAAAATCATGTGCTTATTTACTAGTGCATTGTATTTTGATTGTTCCTCATCATCATGTAAAGAGATCGTGTGATATATGCTCGGGTTTTAATCGTCTTTGGTAACGCTAGCATTGTGTTCAACGCAGGCTCCTTCTCGGAGAGTGGGCAGTCTCTTTACTCAACTCTAATCCAAACACAGAGGGCTAACAAGTTAATTTGTTGTCTTTTGTCTGTTCCGTGACTGAAAGTAGGCTTTTATTGAGCCCGAACAAAGCACACAATGGAGTATTCACTGTGGAGTGAAAGAGCAGGAAAAAGGTAGACCTGCCGCATGTGTCGTCTGGCAGCGAGGCCATAACAGAACTCTGCTGCTCCGAGATTGATTCTGTACACCGAGGTTGCACTATGGATCAGCGGTGCTGAAGTTGAAAGTATTTTCACAGCTAATGAAAGTCAGTGAATGCATAGCTAGTTCCATTAATGTCACGGTTAGTGGAAGATAGAGGACCGCTAGATCTCAAAGCGAAGGTGTGCACTTCTGCTCGTAGCTCTGAAGTTCTGTATAAAGCCACCAAAGATGCACTTCAGTCAGCTTTCTTATTTTACTTCTTCTTCCTGTCTTGATTCATTCCAGGTTTTCCACGTTTTTCATTATTTCCTTTGTGTGTCTGTGCTTTTGAGCTTTCATTTTAGTTGCGTCTTTTAATTAAAAATTTTAGTTTGCAACAACATCTGGGGCCAGTTTACCAAATAATCCAATAATCAGTTAGTTTGATATATTACCAGTTGATCTGGTTCAAAATGAGTCAGACTAATAGGTTATTTGGTAAACTTGTTTTATGATACCAGATGTACTCGTTGTTCATTGAGAGAACTTTTCAAAGAACCTTTGGGGTCCGTAATATTGAATTTTCAGTGATGTCACATGATCCTTTAGAAATCATTCTGAAGTTATGATTCTTCCATATCCTGTTATCATGTTTCATTGGAATAACACAAAAAATATAAAATCTGATAAAATTCCACACAGAACCCAACAAAAATGCACTGGGCGAAATTATTGGCACCCATGACTTTATATTTGGTAGCACTCCCTTTGGGATAAAAAAAAAAAATACTGAAATCAACTACTACGAATGAGTTTCACCTCTCTCCTTGAAACTTTGGACTACTCTTCTTTGAGATCTGCCCTAGGTCATTCATATTTGAAGGAGCTGTTTTGAAATCTCTCTACAGGTATTCAATGGAATTCAGATCTGGACTCATTGCTGGCCATTTCAGAACTCTCCAGTGCTTTGTTTGTAATCATTTCTGAGTGCTTTTCGAAGTGTGTTTCAGTTCATTGTCGTGCTAGAAGACCCGAGTCGCCCCTTTCTCACACTGACAACGTTGAGCCCCAAAATTCTTTGATAATCATCAGACTTCATGATACCGTTCACACAGTCCAGGCGTCCAGTGCCAGAAGCAGCAAAGCAACCCCAAAACACCTTTGAACCTCCACCACGCTTGACTGTAGGGACTGCCTTCTTTTCTTTGAAGACCTCATTTTGTTTTCTTTAAAACAAAAAAACATCATTGCCATGATGGTCTCTACCAAAAACTCTCTACTTTTGTGTCATCTGTCTATGGTATATTCTACCAGAAAGAATGTGCATTGAAAAAACAGAAAAACTGGAAGTTGTGGTTTTGTTTTTTAAATACAGTTAAATACCGTAATTTCGTTAAGCGCTATACTGTTAATATACCAACCTATTAAAGTGCTGAAATCTGTTTTGTACCTTTGAAATACACCGATAAGCAGGTGCTGATGAGAAAGTCACGTGATAAACCAAAAGCAGCTTTCAAAAAGTAACATATATAGAAAATGCACAGGGTCATTCACACAAACACTGAACACCATCATGCTGAGACTCATTAAACTGAAATATGAAAAACACATAATATAACAACATTAAATGTAACATACAACACTAATAAACCTAACTGATGAGAAAAACTAAAGAAACAGTGATTTTAAAGAAAAAAACATCAAATTCAAACTAAATTTGAACCATTTAACAGGTTTTTACTGTAGTCTTTTCACAGTGTTTTTCTGTTTTTCTGTACAATGTTGTTTTGTCACATGAGTTTTGGCAAACTTCAGTCTTGCTTTTTCATGGCCTTGTATCAGCATTGGTGTCCTCCTGGGTCTCCTACCATAGCGTTCCTTTTCATTCGGTTGGCGACAGATAGCGCGAGCTGACACTGTTGTATAAAAACATAATAAAGCTAAAGGCTATATGAAAGAAATAAACAGGCCCATATGCCAAATATATTTTCGTAAACAAATAATTAACAAACGAAAGGAAAAAAGCAACAAGTAGCAGCCTATATGCAGAATTTCTGTTCATTTTTGTGACGCGCTCTTGAGATCCAATTTGTTTCCTTTATTCGCAAAATCACAAATGTGCACAGATAAAATCAATATTTATAATAGTTTTGAATAATCTCTTATTCTTGAACGAGTATTGTAAGCTGTTTCCACTTTTATGAGGGGGAAAAAAATCCAATGATCCTGCCGACTCCGAATGCAGTTACGTAACTCGACAATTTCATCTTCAGAACAAAATTAGGCCATTGCCTTAACTTTTAACGTTTAAAGCAACATCAAATTAAGATATGTACGTTGGAGAGGTAACTCGTATTTTTCTTATTATATTTACACTTTTAAACACAATAATTTATACTGTAGTATATATTGTATTTTTGCTATTTTGTACATTTTATATTTTGCATATTTGTATATAATTCTTTTTATTATCTGTCTTGTCTTGTCATCCCGTTGCACTGTGGAGCTTCTGTCACTAAAACAAATTCCTCGTATGTGTAAACATACCTGGCAATAAAGTTGATTCTGATTCTGATTCTAATATGAATATGATTTCATGCACTTTTAATGCAATGCAAGGCTAATTATGTCACGTGACGCCACCATTTATTTGCGTTACAGCCCCTTTTCTTTAAAACTCCATTCTTTCCAAACTATTTCTTACAACCTTTGGAAGTATTGATATAGAATTCCTGTGTTACAGCTAAACGACATAAACACATAAAATTTTTTATCGATAAATATCATTTCCATCAGCTATATCGGCAAACATTTTGCTGTGCTAAATCCTTTTTGGCAAAACAATCCTGGGATGCCGCAAGTGAGTCTAAATCCAAATTACAGCCAGGAGCATCACATGCTTAAAAAAAAAGCAATTATTTCTTACCATTCTGACAAGGTGCCAATACTTTTGTCCAATCCATGCTTGCGTTCTATGTGAAAGTTTTCTTTTTTTTGCATTGCAAACGAAAACAGTAAGCACGTGAATGCCAAAACGTTTGCAATTGGAACGACGCCCTGAGAGAATTATCTGACAGAATTGCCGATATTTTTAAACTGTCAAAAGAGCTGAATTAAATGAGCTCTTTTTGGCGCAAGAGTCTTCAGTTAAGTGCTAAAATATGTAGAATGTTGTCCTTTTTTTATCTGTCAGTGCTGCTATCGCTGTTCTCTTACATATTTCAAGGGTGCCATATTCAGTGTCATACATAATCTTTTGAAAGCTATCCACCTGTAATGTTAATAGCCGATTATTAATCTACATATGTTCATTTGTAAGTCTCTGGCCTTTCAGGTCAGTAGACCTTCTGTATCTATTTTCCCGCCGCCAAGCCATTTGAGTAAGATTTCCTTGAACTTTCTGGTGCCCCTGTCATCTCTGCAGCAGCAGGCCGGCTCTGCTTTATAATGGCATACACTCACTGCCTGTTTTTTTTCGTATACTTCTATGATGTGGAGGCAGACACACGGAGTCAGCATAATAGCGTGACTGGTGGCGGGTCTCAGGGGAAGAACATATTTGCTCTCGTTCTTCCACACATTCATTTATCATCCTCTGTTTCTCTCATCTCAGCACAAACTAATGGCCCTTAACACTTAATTGCTGTATCAGGCAAGCTCACACACTTTCTGTTATGAAAGGGGCAAACCTCAACGGGCGAGTTGAGGCGCCCTAAATAAAAAGCGGTTCATTTTTGAGCTCAGTCTGATGTTTGGTTGAGAATATTTAGATGGCAATACGTTTGACTGTAAATTGCACATAATTTGTTATCGTTAAATGCTTTCTCTCGCAGTCAGGACAGTCGGCATATCAAGGAATGAGCAAAAATAGGCATTAAAAGAATTCAAATTATATTTAACTACCTGAGTTATTTAACGATGGACATTTCTTTTAAATTGTAAAATTAATAAGCCCCAAATAGCCATGGTTTTATAAATTGGCTATTCCATATATGTAGCAAAATAAATTAAATTAATAAAAATATTATTCTTACGCCAAACAATTGGCGAATTCCAAATAGCTTTTTTGATTTCTCAAGGGTATTTCGGGAAGGGGGCGCCATTTGTAGGGATGCTCCAAATGAAAGTGAGCAGCTGAATCCCTTCATGAAGGGTTCTTCCAGAAGTCTGTTAGTGAAGGGAACATGCGATGGTCACTTCACAGAAGTGATTTTCGTCTGTGATCATGTGATCTTCAGTTAGGAGCTCTCGCGATGCATTTTAAAACTAATTTGCGATTAATTTCGACACACAGACATAAGTAGAATAGGCTGTTTTGTCTTTATTTTAATGTGATACAAAATACTTTTGTCAGTAACGGAAATATGATTTAAGACTGTATTGTAAGCAAGTTTAGTTGGAATTAATAGTAAATGACACAATATTTAGATAAATGAATAATAACGCTCAGCCTCGTCAAGGTAACGTTTGGACAGAAATGCCCTACACCCTTAAAAGAACACACTTTTAAGGGAGCAGGGCATAGGGATGCTCACTTCTTTTTGGAATTCATCCAGTGTAGTTCAATGCTTGTGGTTTCAACAAAGTGGTTTCCAGGTAACAAGCAAACGTAAACAAAAGCGTGCGTTCGTTTACGAATCGCGAACGTGGCTCAACCAATCAGAATAAAGGACCAGAACTGGATCTGTCGTATATATGTTTGTACAGTTTTATTTTGAACCGTTTCTTTACCGTCTCCGTCTGCAGGTGTGGCAGTGCGGAGGCAGCATGGAGGTTCTCCCGTGTGCTCGAGTGGCTCACATCGAACGCACAAAGAAACCGTACAACAACGACATCGACTACTACGCCAAGCGGAACGCTCTGCGGGCAGCAGAAGTTTGGATGGATGAGTTTAAGTCCCACGTTTACATGGCCTGGAACATCCCCATGAATGTGAGCGCAGGTTTTATCCATCAACCTCATCCTGTTTGAGTCCAGACAGCCAATGGTTAATGGAAAATGATTGCTGTGATTAATTTTGTCCTGATTAATTTGCTTGCGTGTCTTCCGCGCGAGGCACAATACACAGAACGAGGTTGTAGATTAAGTTTGGCAACTCGTCAGAGTCAGTTTTAATGTCACCCTCAACACACAATTACTACAGTCGTTGTCTTTACGTTAAGTGACACCAGGATACGCTCTAAATACATCATTTTTCTTTTACGAAGGGAGTTCTCGCGTATTGCGTTTTCGAGCATTATTATCAATAAAATATGCATTTCAAGAATCTTGGTATTTAAACATAAGACTTATTTTCTTCCTAAAACGAATAGCCGCGTATTGAAAGGTTAATTCAACAAAAGCCAGCACTTAAGTTATTAAAAGGCTTAATTGCACTGAAGTGTTTCAGGAATGGCCTTGGTCAATAAACGGAATGAGATACTTCACTTAAAAATTGTATCTCCACACCGTTTCAAAACGGAAAACAAGTTCATAATGGCCAAGTGTACGTTATTAATAGTTACGTATAAAGCGGAGTTTAATTACACACATACTATTACAAACGTTTTCTCTCTGTGCTTGTAAACGCTCTTGCGGTGCTCAGTAATGATAGCGATGATTACTTATGAAACAAAGCAGTGGCATAACTGCAAAAATAGTCTTTTACGCTGACAGTATTACTGTTGCATATCCAAACATGCAGAAAATAAAGCAAATTCTTCTACACTACAAATCTATTCTGAATATTTCATTATTAGACATCTGTTGATCAAAGGCATTGCTAATAAATATTATTATATAAGTGAAATATTTAGTTTATTTTATAACAACTAGGATGTGCACTGTAAAATTATTTATCCGCTATTATTAAAGTGTATATTCAGTTTTTTACTTATTTAGCAATTATTTTAAATTACTATATGATTTTATGATTGATTTTCCCTGTGCATACTCCCAGTGTGCTTGCGGCTATAAATACAGCTTCATTTCTTGACTAAATTAAGTGCTACAATGCATGTAAAATACGACTCTTTTTTTTTGTTGTTTGCCGACATACGACTTCATTGCATCTGCTGTAAACATAAATGAATTTTAATGTCATAATAAATTGTTACACCTCATTAAACACATATCAATTTAGCTTCTGCTTAGACAAATTAAAACATTAGAGAATTGTTGCTGTATATAAATATTTCGAGTCGATCGGGCTCCCGTTGGAAAAGTGCCTTTGTATTTGAGATGCTTTAATTAGCAGAGCAGCAAACCCAGTGAAAAATATGGATAAATATTGAAGCGTTCCCGACTGTTTGGGCACAAGTTTCTCAGATATGGGACAAACTGAATTCTGTATAAATTGAACGCGGTCTCGTTCCCTGAAAAACACATTTTTTTGTATATTAGGATGCTTGGCAAACCTATTCCAACTAGTACTGGCTCTGAGCATCAGAGACCGAGTTTTAGATTCAGATCGTGTTAGCAGAGAGTTTCTGAATACCATTAGAAGTTCTTTGCTTCAATCCACTGAGCACTTCTCCATGCTTACTTGAGCCCACTCGCTAGCGCTGGTAATTAAACAGATGATTAGCATGTTAGCGGCTCCTAATGAAAGAACAATTGCAGTCTCCCATGACTGACATAAATGCAAACACGCACTCCTCCTGTTCTCCCTGACAATTTTCAGACGGATTAGGGCTCTTTTGTTTATGAGCGATGGTCTGATGATGGAACATGGTGAATATGAAATTCAAAATGACTAATACGAAGTACACGAACAGACAGTTCTACATGCATAACTATATATTAAATTAGCAGCAGGTTAAGCGGCACCAGAATTAATAAATAAACTGTTCTAGGGGGCTAAATTCATAACACCTATTATTATTAATGTAACAATAAATCCCAAAATTTTGGGGTAGTTGGTTTAACTTAAATTAAATAATTATATGTATGTGTGTGTGTATATATATATATATATATGTATACTATTATTATTAACTGGTCAGTATAGTATAGATACTTGTGGCTTGTGATATTTGTTTTTTGCTTCTGTAATTTGTTTTTTTTTTGCACAAAACATCGCCTGCCAAATGACTGCAGACTCTTTGTGTTGTTCCAGAACCCGGGAGTGGATTTTGGAGACGTGTCAGAGCGAGTAGCACTGAGGAAGAAAATGAACTGCAGGAACTTTCGCTGGTACCTTGAGCATGTCTATCCCGAGATGAGGATTTACAATAACACCATCACTTATGGAGAGGTAATAAAGACAAACCAACCTCTTATGCACCTTTTAAACCAACAAAAGCTTTCATAGAAAGGCATGCCCTTTCACACGCTGTTAGTTTAATGTCTTTATAATCCTGTGAAGAATCTATCATTCTATTACAGGGGTTTGGCGGATATTAAATTAATAATTCACTTTAACAGCTTTCTGAAGATTCTAAGTACTGTATATACTATCCGTGTGTGTGTGTGTGTGTGTGTGTGTGTGTGTGTTTGTGTGTTTGTGCGTGTATATAATGGTTAATTTAAGAATAACAATTAAAGTGCTAAATTTAAAGTGAATGTTTATTTTTTTCATTTATCAGGTTATCTATTTATTCATTTATTGCTGATTCTTGCTAAGGTCACTAATGAAAACTTTTTTCTTTGAGCGTACAGTAATTTCCATGTGATCGCATTTAAGCACTGCGGTTTGCATTTTTGCACCGAATGGTAAAAACGGCAGTAACACAGGAGAAATGTAAAGATAATTGGTTTCCATAGCAACAGTGTAGCAAGCATTGGGATTATCTCCAATTGCCTCGTAATGAGATTTAATGAGGCCCTTATTAACTTTGGAGTGTGTGTGGGTACGAGGATGAGTGTGTGTGTGTGTGTGTGTGTGTGCGCTCACGCTATAACATGCCTAAATCTCAGTAGAAGAGGAATCTTACAGTATTTTCAATTTGTCGAAGGAGAAAAAATGAGACCTGCATTTCTACATTGATCTCTGGAACTGCAGGGGCGGAAAATCTATAGCTATACTGGAATAGTTTGTCTCTGAAAATATGCCTGCTAGGCCACAGATTCCACATATCTCATCCTCTGTCCTGCATTAGGTTTTATGGACGGTCAGTGTTGTCATCTATCAAACGGATTGGACAGAGCATGTGTGCATGCGTTTATGTTCGCACTAATGCTATAAGCTAAACTGGGCAACTTAATAGTACACAGTGTGCTTACTCTTCGTGCGTCATGATTCGCCTGCCTGTGTTTATTAACGTTTACTTCTTTTTTAGGTGCGAAACAGTAAAGCCAGCGGATACTGCCTTGATCAGGGGTCAGAGGAGGACGACAGGGCTATTCTCTACCCATGTCACGGCATGTCATCACAGGTTAGTGTGTGTTTTCTTATTCTAGCGTTTCTAGCTTTTTATTAGTATGATTACATCACAGGTTTGGGGACAGTAAGTTTGTTTTTCTATATGTTTATGCTTATTAATTTCATTTAAAGGGGTCGTGTGGGTTTATATTGTGCAATGCAATGCGTTTACATGGTTCAAGTTTAAAAAAGCACGTTATTTTTACACGCCGTGCATTATTGTTCCTCTTCCCTGCCCGGCATTTCTGAAACGCACAGATTTTCGCAAAGCTCGCCGTTCTGAAAAGTTAGGCCAGCTCTGATTGGCCAGCTGTCCAGTGTGTTGTGATTGGCCGAACCTTGTGTTACAGAAAAGTTATGCCCTTACCGTATTTGGAAACACACAGCGTCTCCATGACAACAGTACTACAGCCAGTAGTTTCTTTGCATTTAGATTTGGGCGGTTTTATGCAAATCTTCCAACTTTGGACGACGTGGACGAGTTGAATTTTCAATTAAGCGAAGAGCATTAAAAAAAAAAAACAAATATATTAAGCAGCACAGCTCTCTTTATCAATGATTGGTATGATACTAAATATTTAATGACCGCCAAATCAGCATATTACAGTGATTTGTAATGGATCACGTGACACTGCAGTAATGATGCTGAAAATTTATCTTCAGCATTACAGGAGAAAACAAATATATTTCAACATTTCGCTAGAACGCACACACACACACACACACACACATAGATAAACGCCTCTCAATCTTGTTCTCAATCTTCTTGTGGTTACATCATTGCATTTACATTACATTTGTACCCCGAGCAGACAGCAAAAATCTTGTTACTCGCAAATGCAAGGACAGCGAGCCAAGAATATGCCACGTTCGCCGAGATAAATGGCCCTTTCGAGAGTGACGTACGCAGCGGTCTGGAGGAGAAAAAAATATTTCACAAGCGCATATTGATGCGAATTGCGAGAATTAAATTAGATACGTAATTGAAACACATGTTGTCGACCTCAGTGTACGCATACTTTCGCATCGCCTGGAGACAGAGAGTTCAAATTACCTGTAGATTGTATCTCAGGATCTGCGTCCTCTCCTTTCATAACTGCCTCCCTTGCAGAATAGTGGCTATAAGTCATCGGTTTATGTGACTTTGACATCTGACATTTTTATACATTCGGATTAAACGGATGTGGAATAATCAAACAGTTATCCTAGCGGACTGTGTGACCTTCGACGGCGTGATCTGACCTTTTCCTTGTCATTCCTACGCAATAGAGACATGATCCTTTGAACAGTTTAAAATGCAGCCTCTCCCTCCGCCTCGTTCTCTCTTCCTCCCTCCTAAATCTTGTAAGGGAAGGACAGCCTTAGTCCGTAATCCAGGCCTAAGGGAAATAAAGCAATTGAAGTATATTCCCATTGTATCATCAAATTACAATAAAAGCTGGTTTTACATGATACAGCTAAGCTTCATTTTCCCCCTCACATTTCCTCGTCGCCCCGCGTAACCTCAAATTAAAAACGGGAATGATTCACGGCCGCTGTGTCATTGAAGCCTTGGTAATAATCAACCAACGCATTGATTTATTTTCATGCATTTATTTCTTCGAATTAATGTTTGTAGCCTTGCAAATTCACGAATGCCAAAAAAACGATGCATAGCATCCTTGAATGTTGGTTTTATTGAGTTTGATTGCCGTGCATTCGCACCGTGAGCCCGCCTGCCGTTGTTTTACTGAAAAATCCTTTGTTGCCTGTGTGGTACATCGTCTTAGTGAATGCATGGCCGCTACGAGAGCGGGAATCAGGTTACAGTACGCATGAAGATGAGCTCACGCTATTGTCCTCCTGCTGTTTTCACCTTGGTCGCTGGACAATTACCCTCGGTTCTATAGATTAACTTTACTCAGTAGAGCGAGCTTGATTTTCATTGAATGTCAGCTTGTACTTCATTGTGATGTGCCGACCTTGGGATCTGATATCTAAGAGATTGACTTTCAGCTGAATTATTGACCTGTGTTATTCAGTGCCGTGTACTTACCGTAATAGATAGCTGCTATCTAGACTTGCATCTCTCTCTGAGGTTTGTATACTCTTCAGCCTCATGGTGCTCTTAATCATACAGCTAAGTGCTGTATATTTGTCGGAGCGTTCTTAAAGGAGCAGGTCATCGGAAATTAGATGTAGATGAGTTCGTTTCTTTATCAGATTCGGAGAAATTTGTTCGGTCATGGATGCTCTGCAGTGAATAGGTGCCACCAAAAAGAAAGTCCAATCAGCTACAGTAAACTAAGTAATCCACAGTTAAACCATAATATAGATTTCGTCTTTTCTGTATCAGATATTTTCACAGATTTATCGCATACAAGTTAAAACCTTCCAAAGCAGTTTTAAACAAAGTTGCTGATGGGTCGTGATATGATAGGACAACAGAGGATCGGGATTTTATTGGAGTAACTGTTATGGATTATTATGGACTGGATTTTTGTCCGTAGAATTAAAGGAGCGTCTATTTACACTAACTCCGCCCACCAATGTGTGATTGGGCTAGTCGTCATTACAAAAGATGGCCTTTGTGGTCTCCCGATGGTAAAACGCATGATGATTGTATTTTGACACGATCGACGTGGGTTCTGGCGATTTTTTTTTTCTCCCTTTTTCATCAGAATAGCATTTATTTTCAATGAAAAGGAAGGAAATCATCGGAAAGTTGATAACAAAGTTAGGGTTAGGGTAGGAGGGCTTTATTGTCTAGATAAGGTAGCATCTATTTAATAATTTGAATTAAAATGAACATTTGCAATCAATAAGTGGCCGTTTTATAATGTGCTTTAATACTGAGGTGCAGATAACTGCCACTTGCAATAAGTAGTATATGCTATTTGCGCTTAAATAATACAGCAATTTTCAATTAGTGTAAATAGAATCCATTGCTATTTTTACTGAATGTAAATAGCATCTAATTGCCGCGTGCAGTTAAAGCCACCGGGGTCCAAAACACTATCGGACCTCATTGACTTTTATTGCATGGACTAAAACGCACTAAGGCAAATTGTAAATATATTCTTTTCTGCTGCACAGGAGAAAGAAAGTCATACCGGTGGAATAACATCAGGGTGTGAAAACGATAATGGCATTTTCATTTATGGGAGGACTATGCCTATAAGCTATATTTCTAAGACTTTCCATTTCATTTTATATATCACATATTTTTTTTTTCTTACATTGTAACTCTGTGCTTTATTTCAGCTGGCGAGGTACACCACCGAGGGCTTATTGCAGTTAGGACCCCTAGGGTCGACCACGTTTCTGCCTGACACAAAATGCCTGGTGGATGATGGAAGAGGAAGGACTCCGAGCTTGAAAAAATGCGATGCCATCACCAGGTCCTCCCAGAGGCTCTGGGATTTTACTCAGGTAAGTGAATGCGCTCAGACTAAACTATTTATTTATCTGCTTGCTAATCGCTTCGTATTAATATTTCATTCTCCACTAGAGGCGATTACTTTGAAAAATAAACATCAGATATTTGAAATTGGATTCTTTTTTCACAAAAGCGCTCTTAAGACATAATGTACACCAGATTATCTTAACACTTGTTAACATTAGGTCATTTATAACACTGTTTATTAATATTTGGCAATGACGGTCAATGAAAATACAGTTGCTCATTTATTCATGTTAGCTCACAGTGCATTTGCTAAACGCAGTTTTGTCCTTTAAATAATGCATTAGTAAATGCTGAAATTAACATGAACTAATAATAATAAATGCTGTAGCTCTAAGCTCATGTTTACTAATGTTGTTAACCATTGTTAACTAATGAGCCTCATCGTAAAGTGTTACCAAGAGTATTTATTTATTCATTTTTTGCTTTTTTGTTCATTTATTTAGTTTCTTTTTCTTACCGAGGCTGCAGGTATTTGATCAAAACATACTGTGATTTACTTTGGGATATTCTTTCATGAATATAAACTTACAAAGAACAGCATTTACTTGAAATAGTCTTACTGGCACTTAATGTAACAATTTAATGCACACTTAATTTTTTATATATTTGGTAGAGCTTCACTAGATAATATTAGTTAACATGAACTAAGAATAAACAATACAATACATAATTTAATAATCTTCGTTATTGCTAATTTCAGCATTTGCAAGTTGTGTTTGTTAACATTTTTAGTTCCTGTAAGCTAACGTGAACTAACAATGAATGTATTTTTATCAACTAATGTTAACAAAGATGAATAAATACTGTATTGTTCGCTGTTTGATCATGTTAGTTAACTAGTGTTATAGATTTTGTAAAGTATTACCCTTTATTTTACCGTGTCCTTGTTACATGCGAGCACATGCGAGGACAGCATAAAATTATAATACGTAATTATAATAACAATAAATGATGCATAAGCCTAAAATAAGTAACCCATAACCCTATAGTAAGTGCATTAAGTTAATTATTATCACTGTAACAATGATACCGAGTATAAATTATAACCAATAATATATTTAGGTAGTGAGTGAAGCCAAGTGTATTCATAGTGTATTTTTTTTTTTCTTAGAATGGACCTATTATAAGTCGAGACACAGGACGTTGTTTGGAGGTTGAAATGTCAAAAGATGCGAACTTTGGCCTGCGGCTGGTCGTCCAGCGCTGCTCGGGGCAGAAGTGGATGATTCGAAACTGGATAAAACACCCCAGACACTGAGGAACGTCCATAGCTGAAGAATCACCTCCCCGAGCTGGAGAGCAGCCATAGACACAAACCCCTGAGACAGATGAGAAGAACCCTCTTTCGGGGTGAAACGCTTTCAATATAGACGTCTGAAGGTGATATATTGTCTTTGGACGCATTTACTGTTGAGTGAGCAGATGAAGCAGAAGTCCTCTGTACAGGCTCCCAGTTTCCCGCAGCGGACTCGCGTTTCCCGAGTGGGTTCTGATGAGCCGTCTCGGTGAAATATCAAGAGAAATATTCAAAAGAGTTGCGGATAAACAGAGAGAGAGGAAGCGAAAAGTTGCAAACCCCTCTGAGCAAAGTCTCGAGTTTTACTTCTTATCGATTGCCATATCAACACTCGTTTCTTCAGGCTGTGAATTGCTTTGGATAACCCGAATATCAACTTTAAACGTTCAGTGGGTATCCCAAGTGCTACACAACAACAAGGGAAAAAAAAGAAAGTAGTGTAGACTTTAATCTGACACAATAGTTTCAGCTCTTTTTCTTTCTTTGGTTTACAGACTTAATTGCTAATGCACAACAAAACCATGTGTTCAGTCAAGAACTCATGTGCCTTTCTCCATCTTTATGCCATCAGACCAGGGAATGTTCCTCCCTAAGCATGTACAAATATTTGATTTTAAATTAATTAAAATATGAATATAATGTTAAGGTCTTATTGTAGAAACACGTTGTAAAATACTCAAAACATGATAATCCAGGAAGATCGAAACAATAAAAACTAGTTTTCTTTTCTTTTGTACAATGTTGCGTGATTTATTTTACGTGAAAATAAGTGCAGTAAAATGATCTGCGTCCGTGTATGTTGTACGTTTGACGGCATCTCAAGCAGTTAGGATGAAAGGTGACATTTTCTAGCAAAGTCAAGGGCAATCATTTCAATAATTTGATTTTGTAAAGAGAACTTGATGTTATGAATTGGAACAATTTTGGAAACCATTCTATGAACAGTTTCCATTATTTTAAGAATTGGAAGAACTTTTTTAATGGATGTTGAAAAGCATCTCATTGCATTATTTCTCCTCCAGTGGATGCTCTGCAGTGAATGGGTGCCGTCAGAATGAGAGCTGATTAAAGCATCACAATAATTCACAAGTGATTCATATGATTTCAGTCCATTGATAAGCGAAAAGTTGCATGTTTGTCATTTTTAAAAAATCCATCATTAAGAGGATTTTAATCTCAAAACCATTGCTTCTGGCCAAAATATGATTATCTATCTATAATATTGCTTTCTCCAGTAAAAAAAAAGTCAACTGATTTGAATCCGGACAGTTTTAGACAATAAATATGACTTGGCCTGTGTATATTTAAGATATAACATCTAGATTTGTTTCTTAAAAACTGAGCTTTTCACACGATGGCAATCGCTGGACTGGTTACTTATGGACCATTGTGATGTTTTTATCTGCTATTTGGACTCTCGTTCTGACGGCACCCATTCACTGCAGAGCATCCATTGGTGAGCAAATGACAGAATGCAACATTTCTAGAAATTTTAAGTTTTAAGAGTTTAAGATGGATCGTGGGTAAAAGAGGGACTACGCAAAAAGCAAGTTTTTATGAAAAATTATTTTGAAACACTGGGCTTTGCACTGTAAAGTAAGACCATTAATATATTCCAAAAACAAAATAGAAAATAGAAAATAGTTTGATTTCCTGTTAACCTTTTTTGCCTCCACAGGTTATTTTCTGAAGCTCTATGACTGGCTTTCCGAGAAACGAGTCGAGAAAAATAAAACTACAACAAGAGTTAAGCGTTGCATTTCCGCACGCGGTCTCCGCAGGATGTACAATCTAATCATTACAAACCACACAACTCATCGCTAGAGCGCCAAACGCTTCTCAAAGCGATCAAACTCAGCGGGCTGCTCCTCTTTTCTTTGAAGCAGACCCAAAATCTCACAACTCTCGAAAAAATAAACGCTACTGCGTCCCGCTCGCCTTTTTCCTCCACTCCAAAGCCACTCCATTTCTTTCCTCTCAAGTGTTCACTGCTCATGTAGTCCTGAGAGAAAGACAGAAACGCTTGGAAGAGCGTCTTATATGACCACCTGTGTTTTCTCAAGGCATTTTTTAATTTGTTTTCCGGTGCGTTTACTAAGAGAGATTGCCGAAGTCTGCTCAGCCAGGCTTCAGCTGTTCAGCTCCGACGGTTTCATAAACAAGCGTCTTCTCCCTCCGCTCATCTACTAGCGGAAGATCTTATTTACAGCCGCGCAGGGGACCCAACGAACGCTGTCGCTGCAAATTCACCCGTAGCAGGCATGTGGGGCGATGAAACAAATAGGAGGAATGTATTAGCAGGCTGGGGTGCTCGTGTTTTTGCTTATGCTTTTTTTGCACATGATGTGGTTCAGCGATGAAGTCATGAGAGGAAACGCACGGCGAGCGCATCTATGAATCATTCCACAATCTGCTTCCTCCAAGACGACCAGCTAATGCAGTAAACCTGCTGAGCTGGGGATGCTCAGGATTTTGTAGTTAACTAAATAGGCTATAACGGATGAAATTAGCGCTTCTAGCTTAATTATACTTGGATGTTTTTTTGTTGTATTGTATGCAGCGTTAAAAGGACCATGTAATATTTGCATATTTACTCTCAGAATTGATATAGGGTCACACTTCATATTAACTACTATTGCAATATTGCATTGCAAAAAACTTACTTGGTTTGTTAGTACGGTTAGGATTGAGGGATGGGTCAACGGTGTAATTATAAATGCAACTAATTACATGTGCAATTACATATACAAATACGATGTAAAAACATGTGCACGGTATCAATTTAAATGCAAGACCACCTAATATAAAGTGGGACCGAATATGGTTTGCATAATTTTGTCACTTTATTCACACTTTTTCTGCATGTTATTGTTTGCAAAAAAGTCATACGCGCACATCCAAGAAAGGCAGGTGCTCGACCACGTGTCAGTGAACAAAAACTTGGTTAATCCAATGTTGAATGTTGCAGTTCAAACCCAAAGACCGACGATTAGCGAACAGATGGAATGGTAATTGTATGAGAATGAATGAATAAATAAGATCGCTTTCAAATAGGTGTCCAAAGCACTCCTATGCTGTCCGCAGTAATGTGAAAAAAAGCTAATATTAAACTCCCTTCATTGGCAGATTCATGAGTCGACGCGGAAAAGCAGCAAACAAGCACAGCATGTTTTGAAAGCTCTGCGGAGTCACAGTGTTTACAGTCTTCGGGGAAATCAGCCTACCAAAGGCTTACTAAGACTTGTCTCTGCACATTAAACTGTGATAGGAAAAGCCATTTAATAGGTGCTTTTTTTGAATACCATGCATAAAATGTTCCTGCTACCTGACAGGTATCACTGAAATAGGCGTCTTGAGAATTCCCCGTCTCTGTGACAGCCATAGTGTCTATAAACAACAAAGAGTTGGGTGGCCAGCATACCTATTTATTTTTTTCTTCTACTTTTTCACCCCCTAGCCAATTAAAAACTCATCCACACTCTTCTTTGTCTGCCTTCAGGTTTGTATAGTTTGTAAGACTATCTACATTATGGTTTCAAAAGGCCTATTTCTCCATACTGTAGATGCTTATTCAGAAATACTTGTGACGTTTTTTTGATATCTCACAAATCTTTTTATTATATCGAAGTAGATATAATCAATGAATTATAAAAATATGCATTATATAAATGTTATAGTGTGTATATATATATATATATATATATATATATATATATATATATATATATATATATATATATATATATATATATATATTATGTGTATATATATGTATCCTATATATATATATTATATATATATATATATATATATATATATATATATATATATATATATATATATATATTTATTTACTTATTTATATTAGATGTAAAAATAGGTTTTACCGATGATCATTTATTTATTTGTTATTTTAAATATTTAATATTTTATATAAAAATGTATATAAAAAGCAGTCATGCTAATTCAAGAATATATTTTTATAATAGTCAATATAATATTTATTTATTTATTTATTAAAAAGTTTTACCAGTAATCAATCATTAATTTATTTAAAAAAATATTTATACATTTTTAATATTTGACATTTTTATTCAAACTATTCATTTAAAAATTATTTAATGCATAGGGTTAAAGCCAACTTTAAACCGAGACGGCTCTGAAAGACCATCCCGGTAACAAGCTCGCAAGGGACCAACATGTCTGCGTAATTGCGATAACAATGATTCATTAATCAAATTCAAAAAAATGTCACATTAAGTCTCGTTGCGTCTAAAACAAAGCAAAACAAATGCCTCTGCTTTCATCTGGACTCTGTCAGACAAGGTATGCGTACCTCGTGACCGCGACCGTCTTTAGACAGCTAGTGCCTCCATAGCAACATCTCTTTCATGTTAAAGAAAAAGCAAAAACAAATACGTTGTGTGGTCTGGCCTTGCAGGATAAAAGTAGAAGTTGTAAAACGTTAACGTTTTCGCTCCCAGAGTTGTTAAACAGCCGGAGGACGCGAGAGGAGAGAGACAGCTTTCAATTTAGCCGAAGAGGACAGTTACAGGTTCACGTCTTTGACAAGGGCAGCCCCCCTCGCCAAACAGGAAAGTGGAAACTGATGTATGACTCGCATTAGCCCTTCCATTCTTTCCTCTGACACTCAGGATGGATGGTGGGATGGAGTAAATGGGGAGCTTTGAAGAGCGAGGCAGGACGGGAATGAGAAGAAGTAGAGAAGCGGGTCACGAGGACACCTTCCCGAGAATACTTTTTCCTGAGGTACCGACCGCAAGATAAAAAGCGTGTAGCTGAACCCACGTTTTTTACTTTTTCCTTTGTTGCTAGGTCAGTGATGTGTTGTGTTATCCAGAAATGTAGCTTATATATATCATCTACAACAATAAGTGTTGGCTTTCGGGAATAAAACAGGAGGGAGATGACGGAATAGGAAGCGAATCAAGAGAAAACGTCCTGGCTGCAGATACATAGTTGTGAATATAATAAGATATAGGTTAGGACGCGCCTCTACGCTCTGATCTCCACTGAGCACTTTCAACATAATTTTAGACGCTCTAGGTGGTCGAGCGCAACTGTTCTCAGATCAGTGAGCAAAGCCGTGTTATGATGATGAGCATGTGCGACGACTGCCGAGGACGAACAGCTTGCACAAACCGTAATGAGATCTCCAGAGGAGAGAGAGAGAGATACGCCGCTCCAAGACACAATTAAAACCAGACCCTGCGTGACTGTATTTGTATGCAAATACACCTGAAAAAACATTGACAATTATAATAAAGTAGAGACGGCAATCATTTATTTTTAAAAGTGTTTACCGCGTGGATATATTAGAAATCATATCTAAGAGATTCGTGAGGTAAACACTGTAAATTACAGATGAACTATATTATCATTTTTACAAATGTTATTGAAATAAGTATCTCGTGCCTGGCATGCGTTCATTTAATCGAAATACAATGAAATACAGAAGGCTGAAATTTCAGCTTTGCGTCACAGGAATAAATTACGTTTTAAAATATATAAAAATTAACAATATTATAATAATTAAAAAGTTACAATATTTCACAATGTTGCCACTTTTACTGTGTTTTTATCAGAAAGAAATGCAGCCTTGGTGCCTATAGGTAAGCTTAAAAAAAAAAAACTTTGTTAAACATTACTAACATGAACAAACAATGAACAATGCGTTTAACAAGGTATTTATTTAATTTGGTTAATGTTAGTTAATAAAAAATACAATCATTCATTGTTAGTTCACAGTGCATCAACTAAGGCTAACAAACACAACTTGTGTTTTTAATAATGCATTAAATGCTGAAATAGTATCAACTAAGATCAATAAATGCAGTAGAAGTTTTATTTCACGGTTGCACCTATTAGGTACTTATTAGCATGCATGTTACTACAATATTAGCCATTTATTAGTGCTGTAATTAAGCACATATTAATGCCTTATTCTACATCCCTCATCCTACCCAATACCTTAACAATTACCTTACTATTAAAAGTCATAGTTAATAGTTAACAAGTGTTACCTATTCTAAAGCGTTAGTACATATTAACTAATGTTGTTAACGAAGGTTAATTATTAAACCTTATTGTAAAGTGTTACCGTTATTCCAAACTTTTGACTGCTATTTTATATACTGAAATTATACAAATTTTACTCTGCTATCAATGGCTCAATCAATGTTGTGCATTTGGGGTGTGGCTATCGGTTTCACTGGCCAATGGCAACGAGGGGCGTGTTCAGAAATGTTGTCAGGTGTGTTTAAGACGCTACACATTAGATGGTGCAGGGATTGTGACCGGTCTTATCAAATCATAGTGCCAATCACTCCATTAACTATTAACACATTTGGCAACTGCAGTGATGATTTGACTCTGCCACAACCTTCTATGTTAGAAAAGCAATTGCACAAACAATTACAGCACTAGTACAGTAACACAGGAAAAGTTATGCTTTTAATTTCGAAGTGAAGGCTTATAATAGACCCTACTCTTAAAGGAACACTGTCTCTCTGTCTCTCAGAGTTGCTATCAGTCCTGAACCACTTTAACGTGAACACTCCTAGTTAGATATTTTAAAGCGAAATTAGCTCAGTTTTGACTGAATCTACACAGAGAATAAAACTGCTTGACGTGCATTGAACACTAGTGTATTTTCACACATCACATCTCTGTATGGCTCTGCCAGGATATATTTCAAGACACTCTGTGGTCTTTGGGGCGGTGAATGACCTGGTCATACAAACCATACACGCCAGCTGAGCCGCCTTTGGCCGGATGTGACTGGTAATGCCTCTCAAAAGAAAGAGTTGACTCTGAATCACTAAAATGAGTCGTAACAAACCCCTAGCATATTGCTCTTTTGCCCACTTGTTGGTCTTTTCCCGTTGGTTCTGACCTTCCATAATCCACAATTTTAGCATGTCAAACCATTGGATGAAAGACCATTTAATCTGATGTGTTTTCTTACAAGTAAGTTTCAGAATAAAGCTGCTGCAGATGATTGATTTTTAATTGAAAGAATGCCATCTTCGTATCGATTTCTGAATGAAATCAATGAAAGCGTATAAAGTTTCAGTTGATGCATTGCCCTGTAACTGACCGGTCTTATTGCAGCTTTTGATTTAGACGTGTGCAAATATATTCCTATCAGTGTGTCCTTACACACACGCTGCCTCCTGCCTGCCGGTCACAGCAGGCCACTGCTCTCACATCTGTGTTTTTTTTTTTTTTGGATATCAGGGACTCTTTGGCTGAGACGTCAAGGTCATTGACTGAGAGATTGGGGCTGAATTGCAGCACGTCTGGGTCATCTCTAAGTGAGATGCTGTCTATTTAAGAGCCCTCCTATATTATTCTGAACCTCTGCACTCCTCATTTTTCCAATAATTCTCTAGCACTCCTTCTCTAAAGTGATCTTTTGCAAGGTCTTGTATTTTTATTTCAGGCTTTCAAATGGTTGTCGTTGATTTCTATTGATCCGCACAGCTCTGCCTTAAGTGTATGTCAGGGGAACAATTTTAAAATCATTCAAAATTGGTCACTGCTTTAAACCATATCTGCCAGGTTTTTTTTTTCTTAGTCCAATTAAGCTGGATTGTTTTGTTGGGTTTAAAGGGTTTCTTGTACTTTTAAGACCAATTAAATTCAAGGCCACAACCATGTCTTGAACATGGTCTCCTCGTGTGTGTGTGTGTGTGTGTGTGTGTGTGTGTGTGTTAGGGTGACCATCGCAAATGTAATGTTCATTTTATTTAAGGGGATTAAAGAAATAATGCATTTAAAGGGAATAAAGAAGCAAAGCAGTAACCAGAAGCTATAAGTATTACATCTGAACTAAAAATCAGCATATTCCAAATAAATACCATATTTTTCATGTTCACTCTTAGTCATGTGTTCAATATGCAAAATGGTTTTGTTAAAGTTTCTTGTCTCTCACATTCATTTAAGACTTACTTTACATAAATTTACATCAAAATTGGTTTTAAAAAGTATAGCTAGCAATCACTGGATTAGACTGGACTACTTATTGTTACTAAGTTTCTGACATTAAAAAAACTGTCGAATATTAAATTCTTACATTTCACCCCAAACGCTTTTGCTGTTGAAATACATTTTTACGGTGAACAGTAAATGATCTTTCTTTGATCTGACTGGCTCTATTATTTTTTATGCAATTTTTCTGATTACCTGATTTGCTTATTTCATAATAAGCCAATTTATATGACATAAGCTCTTATAAATGCGTATTTAGACGCCCAACAAATGGAGGCAAACTTAAAATAATGGATTCAGAGATGCATAAAATGCGAGTTTAAATGGCAAATCTCCTAAACTCTTGCTGCTCATATATCAGATGCACTGGATTCAGCAGTGACTGAAAATCATGCGAAAAGTTCACACTTAAAGCCTGAGAAAATGAAACGTCTTCTTTTTTTACTAAAGCACATTTGCCAAGCTCTCTTGATAAAATGTCAATTTAAATGTAAATCTCTATTGTAGGAATGCAGGGCCGTGATTGGACCAAGATTGAAAAGCTAATTAAAAAGCCACTGCAATTACTTTAAAGAATGGACTATCACACCTAATCACAGAAAAGTTAGACATCCTCTGTAAATGTGAGATTTACGTGAAAGTTAAGAACACAACCCATGAGAAATGTAAAAAACCGATGCTATATACCACTAACTAATAATGTATCATACCTTTTGATATACTTATATCATAACTTTCGATATATTAAAACTGATCTGAGCAGTGATGAACAGCTTTCAGTTCAACGCCTATAAATCTATATACTTATATACATATTTCTGTTTTCCAAAAACTTCAGATGCAATGTTTTGGTTATCATGAAAATCTAAATGCAAATGCAGTTATCTTTCCGTCTTCCTCTCTTTCTCTGTTTGCGGTCACAAACACATTAATGAGCTTGCATGAAGCTACGCAGCAACATAGACAATACTCAAACAATTACGCCGCGCCATCTCTTCTACGTTTAAGGATCAATAAAAAACGAATTCGCCGCATGAGATCAGCATCAGCGAGCACTCCGCAAAGTCATAAGTGTAGACTCTATTTATAATGAACTGCAGATCTCATAATATCCCAATCTCTCTAGAAAATGGCTAATGCCGCCTGTATCTTGTAATGTTTGTATTTCCGAGAGGAAAAGTGTGTGGGTTTTTATTTTTTTCAGAACGCAAGCTGCATTTTCATGCCTTAACTGAGAATGGCACACTGGCAGGGCGGCGGGGTGCTGAGGGTTATGCAAATTAGTTCTGCCAAGGTCATCCAATCGGCTCAGAGTCCTTTATGCATCATGAGAAGTGACAGTTATAATGGGTGCCTCTTAGAAGGCTAAAAAAACAGTAGAGCTCTCTGATGTGACCCTGGAGAATGTGATTCCCATACTTTATATGAAAGTGCATTTGAGGTCCCTCTCTGGAAGTTATACCTTTTTTGGACCATGTTTGAGATGCACGCTGGCAGAAAGTCTGGCCTACAATACGGAAATAAATTCTTAAAACGTAGGACACTATATTATATAAAACTATGTTTTATATATGAAATTAAAATATCAGTAAATATAACAAACTAAATTTGAGTACAATGCATTAAAATTTTCCAATAAACAATTGCACTTGCGTTCTGACTTCCATAGTGTTTTTTAATATGAAAGTCAATGGTAACCCAAAACAGACTGAACCATATTTCAAAATATCTTCCTTGTGTTCGACAGAACAAAGAAATTAATTCAGGTTTGGAACTACTTGAGGCTGAATAAATGATGACAGATTGAAAATTTTGGGGTCAACTATTCCTTTAACTTACAGTGCAATGCAGTGTATGGATTGTTTTTGTGAAAAATCTGAACATTTCAAGGAAATAGTGAATAATACGGAAAAGCAATATTGATATGATCCACCTTCACACTTATAAAACTTTCAGAAATTATTAATAAAAAGTTTTTTAAAAAAAAGTTACGCTGAGCGATTCGTAAATGTTTCAATGAATCAGTTTATTTCCTGAACGAATCTGCATTTTTGGCTCAGTCAGAAAGAATCCTGTGCTGCCACCCACTGGTATATTATTATTTAAAAAAACAAAAAGTCACATTTACACGAAAAACCCGTGCTACAAAATCGCTATTAAATACTTGATCTGAAATTATTTGTTTAGCAAAACAAATGTAAGTAAAACGGCCTTTACTAGGGTGAGAAGTGCACCTGAGCACAGCTGCTAAAAAAGCACAGAGGCATCGTCATTCTGCCTCCAGCAGCAGTAGAACAATTTGCTAATGAAGTCAGAAATACACTGGTAATTTAGCACTTGAGGCAAGTCCCTCTCTGCCTGGGACAATTAGCAGAAAAGCACCTCATTTCACAATTAAGCTGTACTGCACACGCTCCAGTGCCACGAAAAAAAGCTCTCCCAAAAAAGAACAGTCCGTTCTTTCTAGTAAAAATTAAATGAGTACATCATACCATGCGTCTTATTTCACAGTACATATGGATTTCTTCTCAGCTCACTGCCTTCTATTAGTACCTTTCTAGTTAGTCTGATGAATAGCTGCTCGAGCAGCCTAAATGGATTTTAACTCTCTAACACAAATGACACCATCATTTTGTTGCAGCCTCAGTGCGGACAAGCGGGTCACCTGGGCTTGGTGTGGCCGCTGGATGATTTAATTGAATTGTCAGAGTTGGCATCCCCTCGTTGGGCATCGTCCAAGCCCTGCGATGATACATTGCGCAGTGCTCCATCTTCCCCCGACATCAGCGGCGAAATGAAATGCGTTTTGTGACGGAGTCTGAAATTACCCGGCGCTCTCTCAATGATAGACTCATAAACAAAAATTGGAGAGGACAATTTAGCTTTAGTAAAGACTGGATAAATGTACTGGATTATTGTCAGAGAGGATGTCAAACAATATAAATGAAGGAGCGGGCGCTGCGCAGGACCTCGCTAAAATACTTTCATGGTACAGAAACGGTAGCACAGTTGTAGTTTAGGCTGATGCAACGGTAAACTTTCCACGGTCTCACGTGTAGCCAATCGGTTTTGTTTTGAACGGATATGAAGCATTAAGGGGGTCTTGAACTCAGAAACTGGTCAAAAACAGCCTGTAGATGGCTGTCTTTAGTCTTAAAAACAGCTTGTGAAGTCAGTTTGCTTCTACATCGCTGCCTATTTCGCCCCTCCCACCAATTCTACATCACTGCCCGTTTAGCCCCGCCCACCGATTATACATCACTGCCCGTTTAGCCCCACCCACCAATTCGGGCCAAATGATGAAGATGCTCTTAACAGCTAAGTTGTGGGAAACTATCTTTGCATTGCCTTCCTTCCGATTCCAATGAATGCACATTATTTTAATAAAAGCACAGATCTCGTCAGTAAGATCTTGGTCTCTTGTTAATTTCAGAAAGATCTAAACTAAAAGACAACTATACTGGATATGGCGGTAATGTCGCAGCACACAATTTAAACTGTTGTAATTACATGATTAGTAATGCTTCGTCTGATAAACAGATCATATGGTATGCATTTTTTACCTAAATCATAGCAGTGCCTGTCTATGAAGGATGTAGACTGTCGTTCATACACAACTACATCATTCATCATATCAGCGGTTGTTTACTGTTTATCTGCCTCATCTATTCAAACAGAGCGTTCTGTTTAGGAGGTTAAAACAGGACAGAAAATAACCTATTACTTCTGAATTATGTTGTTATTTTTTACCTGAAAATCTTGATAACATTATAAGTGGACCTCGGAGAGCAGTACAAAAATAGAGGCAGTTCGTGACCCCTTTAAAGTCATGAATGATTGAATTTATGAGTTGAACGCCACACAAATGGGTTTTGAGTAGTGTGAGAAATGTGTGCAATGCAACAGATGCAGCGTCTATATTGGTGGAGTTGTTTGCTTATTTGTAAGTATAGCGTGATGGGAAAGTGACGTCGCTACATTTCACGGTAACTGTAAATTCTGATTAGTGGACGCAAAGAGGACATCTTTCCAGCGTTATCGCTGCCTTCAGTGCATCTGGGGAAATTGTTGTGCTCAGTCGAGCCTTCTGGTGCATTCGGGTCCTCCTGGGAAGTTTGTTTTTACTAGGGTGCAGTAACACTTTAGATTAGGAAACACACAATGTGTGACCCTGGACCAAAAATACAGTGTTACTGGGATTTCAGATACAACTATTTGAAAATCTGGAATCTTAGTGTACAATATATACATATATTTATATATTGCCATATATATCTGTGCTACTTAAGACTGCTGCTTTTGTGTTCCAGGGTCACATTATTATCTAAGAGTTTTAACCTCAATAAACTCATCAGTAGCTGCTTATTAGTTAAGGTAGTTGCAGGGACCTAGAATTTTGTCGTGCAGAATGAGTAATAAACAGGCAACATGTTAATAATAAGCATGCTAGTAAGAAACTAGTTAATAGTGAGGACTGGTCCATAAGATAATGTAATGTCAGGCGTGTTCACGTCACTCTGGTTGGAGCAAGATATGGCAATTTTTGCCAAGAATCCAGCTAGCTTTTTAACTCTCTGCTTTTACAAATATTATTTTTATTTTAATATTATATGCTATTAATGCATATCGGGTTTGTTTTAACGTTTTTATTCAATTGCTAAAAGTGCTGTAAATTTATGAAATAAATGTTTTATTGTAATTCTACAATACTATCTTATTTCATACGTACAAACAGCATTATTGTACGTGATAAATAATGTTATTTATTACAATACATTTCCCAGATGCTGCACCCTCCATATTTTCTCAGTGACGCAATTTGGAAAACTTCAGCAAATAAGTGCGTCTGGATTCAAAGCAACGGAAATTTCTTTCACTTATTTATGCTATTAATAATAGCATATTACTAATGCTATTCCCTACAGACCGTCTTACTGACATGCCCGCCGATCTCTATATAAAAATATACATTGTTAAAGAAGTTTATCTACCATGTTTCAGTTCAGCATGTCCTTTCTAACATCACAACTTGACAACTCATATGTCAGCTAGAATTTTCACACTAGTAAAAACTTCTCAAAACTTCTAATTACGATATTTCTGACTCCAGTTGAAGGGCGCGCAGAAACTGAAGAACTGCACTACCTATAAACCTGATGAGACAGTAGAGCATTTCATTACGAAGAAGTGGCTTGAAGCAAAATCGCAAATTCCTATTTTGTCATCTAGTTAAAAAGCAATAAGGTCATTTATTACACAGAATGCAGACCCTATCACCCCTGAAACATAGAGGATATTGCTTTCAGATGGCTCGTTTTATCAGTCCTCGACTGATTTCAGGGATACAGGGATGTAAAATCTCATCTCCTGCTCCACTGATGGAAAATCAACATTTAATCACCATTTCCAGACTTCTCGAAGAAGAAGATTATCATCAATATAAAAAGTGGTTCAACACATGAGAAGGACTTGAGGCTAATGTGTGCAAATTCATTTTTTGCTAATATGGCAAGAAATAGTCGAGCACTCGCGGAGAATACGCAATAAAATCAGTCACGGTCTACTGGATTACCAGAAATAGCTTTAGTCAAATATGAGCAAATGAGTTAGCCGAATGTCGCATTGGGTTACGTTAACTGAAGCGCTGAGAATGGAAAGTGGAATGCTGATGTTCACAATAGTAAAAAGAAAGAAAGGAGGACGGCAAGCGAGAAAGAAAGAAGACTACATCCACTGTCCTTCTGTAGTAATGAGTTGAAATTATCCGTATTCTCTTGAACCAAATGTGTAGTAAATGGCAGCACAATCCCTCAGTCAGAGCTGGTTTTTCTTCGTTAGAGAACCTTTGATGGAGAGGCTTTATTGCCGTGTAAAGCGCTGCGAATTCATTCTTTTCCATTCATTCCATAAAGCCCTCTTGTCTCTATAGATCAAGGCACGTTTGTCCTTAGAAAACATCAATAGAGAAAAGTTGTGGGCTCTTTTCCATCATACAGAAATTACTTTTCAACAAAAACCTGGAACATCTTCTGAAAACCGTTTGTCAAACAAGTTGGTGCACTCTTTTGTTACTGAAAATTGAAATGTCAGGTAGAAACTTCTGTGAAAACGCACTGTAGACCAACTCTTTGAAGACTAAGACACTCCAGCACGAATAAAAGGCGTGCATTTTTTGCATTCCCAATGCTTTTCTATGGCGAAGCAGTTTATTTTGAACATGACGATCTGGATACCTAAAATTAATGGTCTGTTTGTGATGCAACATCTTATCCAGCGGTTTGAAACAGATCAGAAAAACACGGGAAGGGAAACGAATGGTAGTCTAATTTAAATCACTATTATTTTACGTATTACTTTTAAACGGGAGCTCAACAGAACGTTACGTGTGTCTGGATGACAAGAGGAAAAATCTCAGTTCCCGAGTTTCTTGAAAAGGTTATTTGGAGAAAGCGTCAGTCGTCTGCTTGACTAGTCGTGTCTTCTGGAGGCGTCTGTGCTGAACGCTATGCAACATTCTCTATTGACAGGCATTAAATTGTTTTCTGAGTTTGATTGATGACACAGATAAAGTGTCCCGCCCTCCAGCTTTATAAGGTCATATTTCCTCGCTTAGAAAAACAGCTTTGAGTGAACATCAAAATCTCTAAACTGTCTTCAGGGTTTTGCTTCACATTTATTGTTTTTCCTCTGTCTGAAGTTAAAAGCGAAGCTCAAAACTTCAATCTGTTCTTTCAGTTTATAAAATTTTCACTTTGTTCTGTACACAAGTTCTGCTGGCCTGTAGCAGGGGCAACGTAAAGGGAAATGGGTTTTTGTTTAGAAATGATAGCCCTTTCAACTTAATTCCAGTCTCATGAAATAAGCGTTAATCGTGGCTTTCTCTTTTTTGAAAGCGTACTGATTTTCTTCCTAAAAATTATGTATGTTTTGAAAGTTTGTGCAGTTGTGGAAAATGATTCATTCTAATACCTTTAAACAGTGCGTGCCATTAGTGTTATATTTAGTTTAGTTAGTCTAAACTAAGGTCTGTTTTTTAATGAATCGGTGTGATTGAAGGAACCGGTTAAATGAATCTATGCAACCTGCATAACAAGTTAGTTAAAAAACCTCATCACTAATGCACATACATTAATATTAGATGTTATGCTTGTTACGATTCTTTACTTGGCAGAAATGCTAACAATAATGCTATGTATCATTTATCGTGGCTTTCCGCCATACTGATGAATTAATTCAGCTTTCAAACCTTTCCGGTCATGCTGGTGCACTTTTCATTAAATTGGCCTTTGTTTGTTTGCTTTCTGAAAAGCAGAGTTTAACTCTTCAGCGGTGACAGCTTCAGCGATGGCTGAATGACACGAGGGCAAGCCGATCTGTTTCCGAACGCGGCGTTTCCCCAGATGCATAACAAGCAAAAGTCAAAACTCCTGGGGCCAGGACACATTAATCATAATCAAACTATTTGCATTCAGAGATAAAAGCAGTATTCTGTACCTGATGCCAGACTCTTGTAATCACTTACTGCTTGTCAAATGATTTTGTACTACAACAACTTTTAAAGTGATACGCCAACGTACGTTCGTTAATCTTTCCTGCAGCATTACAACTGTAGTACTTGCATTTCACTGTACTAAAATATCTACTGCATTTTGTTCATACACGTCAGTATGCCTGCTCATTTTAAGGTGCCAGTCCTAGTGAATAATAAATATACCTAAATGTATTAGAAATGCATTTATTTTATGCTGCGTATACCACAGATACTTTTTCATATTTATATACTTAATTGTCCTTTTCCTGTAATTGTCTTTTTAGTATACTATATGAGTATAATTTAGTATAGTATAATTTTGTACGTATTGCACTTTAACTTTAACTACTGCAAGTATATTTCAGGTACACTTTAATATTTTTGCATTTAAAGTCCGATATTATTTAAAGCTCGTCAAAAGGGACGTTGAACGCATTTTAGGCTTAACATTGTTGTGCACAAGTAGTATGCCGAGTTTAACAAGTCTTGAGTTGTTTAGATATAGATTTAACCTGCATTAGTATGAAATAAATGTATTTTTTATATATTAAATTTTTACTAGAGGACGTGATCGTTTCATGACGATTTTTTTCATCCCATACATCCTAAAAAAGAAGTTTGAGGAATCATATTTACAAAGTTATTTTGTTATTATTAGATTTATTCACTAAGGCTAAAATTGCCAGCCTCCATTTGAGGAAAAGCTAAAGTCGACCTCCTGTTGTTCGAGAACAATATCACATCTCAAATCCTCACAGGAAGTGAACCGAACCCTTTAGTTCTTTTCGCAGTCAAACCAAACAAACAAAACCTTGACTTCCCATCCGGGATGCCTTCATCCAGTTTCTTTGCAAAGTGACCTTGATAGTCTGGAGAGAGGCTAAACTGTTTATTCATTCACTGTTGTACATATACTGCTTTAAATCTTAATTTCATTTCTTTTAAATTATTAATTATTCCGAATATTAAAATACTAAATATCTTCTGATTACATTCAATGGTAATATGCATATATATTATGCATGTTATTTTCATGTTGACATTGCGGATTAGAGATATTTAACTTGTACTCTTTTGTAACATAAAATGCGACCTTGTTGACATGTTTTCAATCAAAACGGCTTCTATAGAATCATAGGCTGCGATAGCCGAGGTAGCTGAACAATTTATGTCTATTGCAGTGAGCAACTTGCTTACCCTCGCCGTGAACCCTGTGTTTGTAGTGCATCATAACCCATAAATGTGACAGCAATCAGGATGTATTATTCATCAGTCTGATACTGATATTCTCCCACTGAACCAGAGCGCTGAGTGAGGACGTTAAGGGGTTGCGTAACCTCGTGTGGAGCATCATAAGGGTAACTAAACCTCATTCTTTCCTGACAAAAGAAAAAAATATCAGCGAGCGCGCATCAGAAGGAAGACGGAAAGAAAGAAAATGGCAAAAGGGAAATGCACCATTGACGGTTAATTTGGTTTTACGCGAAGTGGGCCGGTTGGTCTGACATAGATTAAAATACGATAACAGGTTTGCGTGAAAATAGTCGCGCAGCCTGTAATTAAGCAATATCACGAGAAAGAGCCCTGTTCTGAATTTCAGCGCAGGTAATCATAGCGGTGCGAGTTAAACAGCTGATTGCAAATGCGATTGATTTTATACAGCGGTTCAGCAGGAGATGCTAATTTTGAGTAACTTCTACTTTAGGTGCTCAATTACCAGCGCTTTTTTTTTGCAAGGCTCCAAACAAAGCCACAGAAAATGTACTGTTGCATAGCCAAGCGGCGCACGTGTTTCATTCACAAATTAGCCTTTTTGTTTAATTTTTTGTACAAATTAGACAGTCACAGACATTAGCGGGGTATGCAATGCTTGTTTTTTAACAGACGAGGCTGTGAGGGATAGAAATACGGCGTGATCAATGGAGTGCACTTCTGTTTTTTTAAAAGCATACTGATTTTCTTCCTAAAATGGAAAAGAAAAAATTAGGTATGTTTTGAAAGTTTGTGAGTTGGGGAAAATGATTCATTCTAATACCTTTAAACAGTGCGTGCTATTAGTGTTGCATTTAGTTTAGTTAGTCTAAACTAAGGTCTGTTTTTTAATGAATCGTTGTGATTGAAGGAACCGGTTAAATGAATCTTAGTTAAAAACCTCATCACTAATGCACATACATTAATATTATGCTTGTTATGATTCTTTACTTAGCAGAAATACTAACAATAATGCTATACAATGAACTATTTTGCGGGCCATCTGTTTCTGAAAAGACTAGGAAGAACAAGGGTAACAAAATGAATTCAGGAGTCGACGAGGAAGGAGGCTTGAGAAAGACGAAGAGGGGTCAGAGCTGGGAGGATGAGGCTTTTGATGAGAGAGAAGAGGGAAAATATAGGGCAATGTGAAGGTCTGACGGAGAGAGATGAAGAAGTAGAGAAAAGACCTGCTGCCGCAAGGTGTGCATCCAGTCCCTCATTCATATCGCCGAACGTCTTCACAATATCTCTTTGAGCTACAATGCAGAAATCATTTCTGTGGTAGGCGCAAGTCTTGCATCAGAGCAGAAAGTTGCCATGGGCCTACAGGTCCTTCAGTGCATTGTGAGACAGAGATGGTGCCAGGAATATATTCAAAGGATCGTATTAGCAGACCAGCAAACACATCACTGAAGGTGACCTGCGTGTTACTTCTGAAAGTGCGAACGGGAGACCGGGGCTAGTTGTCACGAAGGGAAAAAGCTCGAAATATTGATTAATTTTATGAATCCAATTTACTTTGCAGTTCGGATTATGTTTTATAGAAGACTTTATGTTCAAAAGTGTTTAAAAAGCTTAATAATTACGCTATTGTCTTCTTTCGAGCTGCTTTATAGCTAAATCGAACCGTTCTATAATTGACCAGTTTTGCAATATTATTGAACTGAACCGAATTTGGATTTGCCTTATGTTTAATGAAGTTTTATTGTATTTACGGTGTGACTGTGGCCTGCTGGTGGGGCACGTTGTCACGGAGGGTAAAAATTTGATAAATATAATCTGCACCTTTCTACGTAAATGTTTAATATCTTTCATTTTACTACTCTGTTTCCTTATACGGAAGAAAGAAAATATACTCTTAAGTAAAAAAGTGTCAACTCACCAGATGCCTTTGTTATTAGATGCCCACATCTATATTTAGCATCCTTGCCTTAATGCTCTGAATCAGCATTTAAACATTAAATTGTCGTTTTATCCAGAACAGTTTAACGGGAACAGTCCAAACTGGGTAACGATTATAACAAGCCTAGATGTCACAGCATTTAGTCTGAAATCCATTTTGTTCTTGTGAGGTCAGTAACAAATCTATGTAATGAATTCGGACGCTGTATCTGTCATACTGTGGCAGAATAGCGTCAGTGGATCCCGCCGCATGATTTAGAGCCCTGTTATCCTGTCCAACATAACTCAACACAACAACAACGCTGGCTTTCATTTCTCACAGCAATATATAAAGTCACACTTCATAAAACCAATTGTTTTTTCTTCTCATCGCGCTCCACGTATTGCAGATCTGCTTTGTGGTTTTTTTTACACCTGTGGCACCGAAGACATATGTATTGCTTTATCAAAAAAGCCAGCCTTTGCAAACCTTAGCTAAAACGTGTCACTTCAGGCACCGTTTCAATGAAAAGACTGGCTTCTTATACAAACATCCACTGCATGCTGTAAAGCTGTTCAGCGGAGCGGGCCTGATGAGGGAATCATTGCTTGACAGCTCCATTTGACTCAAGCTGACAAGCACAGTGTTTCATAATGGATAGAAAATTGATATTTTTATAGACAGGGTGAGTACGTACTGCAAAAAAAGCCAGAAACTTTGTGGCAGATTTTTTTAAGGAGCAGTGTTATTTATTGGTCAAAAAAGCTTTTCCAGTTACTGTGGGCTTTAACAAGATATCGTCATGGATTGTCTTTATGACGACAGATAACCAAAAAACAAACGCAGTGCTATTTACAGCATGCCACTAAACAACAGGCACCGGTCATTAAGCGTTTAACATATCTTTCGCTAAATGCATCCGATGCTAATAACATGCCAAAAATGAGAAATGGTGTTTTAATGTTGGATATCCCCTACCAATTTGTGCGCAATAAATCTTTGTGATTTACATCTTCCGAGTGACCTTTTAATGGTTTGAATTAGCCTGGATTATAATACTGTGAAAATTTAATTAAAACGGTCAGACTGGAGTTCAATGTCAAGGAGCCATCTGAATGAATAAGATAATCTGGAGGTGAGCTGTACAGACCGTCCTCATCATCGCGTTCAGTAACTGGTTCAGTGCACGCTCTGAAGAGCTGGACCGCACATTTGAATCAGCCTCGCTGGGAAATGAACAATGCGTTTGGGTGTAATACCAAGGACGTGCGGCGATGGTCTGGTGTCAATAGAAAGTCAATATTAATTTTCTCTGGGCCAAAAACCCATTTAAGAGCTTTGGAGAGGGACCGGCCATTGAAGATAAGAAAAGTAATAGAAACTCAACCCTGTTTCACAGTTCAGAGCCACTCCGGGGATTCTAACAAGCACCCGTACCGAGTTATCCAGATATAGAGATCATTACTAGAGTAAAGCTATCTAGAACACTTACGCTTTTTTTTTTTGTCAGTAATTAGTAGTGATTAGGCTAAATCATCCTCTTGAATTTCCAGTTCTGCAACCAAATGATTCTCGTGAGATTCCAGCATAGGATCAGTGACTCTCTATGAATCAAAAACAGAAACGACAATCGTCTAATTCCTAAATGATTCACTCTTATCCTCTTAATATATCTTGTAAGTGCGGGGTAAAACGAAACAAAACAGCTTGTTTTGCTGCTTGATATTTTTTGTAATGTATCATCGTAATTTTGAACACAATGTCTATTTTGCACACCGATAAAAAGTCGACTCTGAATCATCGAAACGAGTCGGCGTTAAAACGAATCCCAAGCCATTTCATGTTGACGTCAACATACAGCATGACCAGAGTAATCCAGTAACTGCATGAATGACTCTCGTTAGATGATTCTTTTTAATGAATCATAAACAGTACAACTAGTTCGATCTCATTCCCAAATGTCAGTTAGTTCTTCTTAGAGAATCGTAAACCCGTGACCAGCGTAATGTGATTCCCAAGGGATTGAATCATACGAGCCAACTCTTTTAAGTGAATCAAAAGACCAATTAATAAGTCTAAGCATAAACTAAAAGTGATAAGCATGGAGACGTTAGAATTGGTCATGGGTAATACGTCATGGGTAACACCAATAATGCAGAGATGTACGAAGCACTAGTTACCTTCAAACCAAGCACCTCGCTGTTGGTTAACACACACTATTTCTATTTTAATGACTGGATTTCGTGGCTGAAATTTCTGCAAGCAATGGCAAATGTGTGCATTTATCCTATCATCTGCTGACAAGCGGAGAGAGTTGTACATTTTCCTCATCCTTGTAAGATTGACACCCAAATGCATGTAGGTCACCACTAATAGAAAGTAGGCTATTGAGAGTTTCTACGAGGAGGAAAGTTTTCTAAGGAATGAAAGAGTGACCATTGCCGACGGCATCTGAGTTATCTTGACATCTCTTAAATCCATTACAAATATTGTTGTCTTTCCGGACCTGAGAGACCCGGAGGTATGACAGTGATGTGTTGGGTTGCATTAGCAGCGGCGCCTTGAGGGGGAACTGGGGACCTTTACTTTGATGGAATCTCCTTGTTTGAGACCCTTCCCCCTTCTCAAAGCCACAGAAACATCAGTCTCCCGTGGAAAGAGAAATATGATGTGGAAAATGGCCATTGGGTGATGGAGATTGATTCAGAGGAAACATGAACAGTGATCAATACGGCGGCTTGTTCGCAGGAGAGATACACTTATTGGTGTTAGTTCAGCCACCTGGTGGATTCTGGGAGGAGAGCGGTCGACAGGGAAGCCTAGGCGTGTAATTTATGATGGAAGTGTCAGTCCAAGATTGATGCCGTACGGATGAAGGATCCAAGGAGATAATGAAAAGAACTTTTTGTGGGACCAAAAAGAGGACAGCCAAAAAATGAAATAAATGCAGCATGACATGGAATTTAATTCAGGTGAGGAATCAATTCGAAGATACATTTCACCTAGAAAACCCGTTCTCATCTGTTCGTCAAGCGCTTTTAATGCTTTTCAGTCTTAGGGAACAGAAGGTGAAATTTGAGAAGGCGCGGAGCAGTCGGACTAAATCAGACCACCACCCAGCAATGCCCAGCGGATTCATTTTTCATCAATATGTACAATGTTGATGTTGACCAATCCCCCGTTTGCCACGAATACGTCATTTCTATGGGTTGCTATGGCAACAGAATTCTGGGCGGCACAGGGGCGACGTGATAATCAATAAAACAATGGATGGAGGTCAGAGCTCAAGAGGCAAACCGGCACAGTGTGAAAAGGTATTTTTGGCAACTCAAAAATAAAGTCCTTCTTACTATTTCAAGTTTTCTGTGGGTGATGCGCTTAGAAAACTATTTTTAGTGTCGGCAGTGCTCTAAATCCCCTGGGTGAAATTATAACTAAAATTTTGTTTAGATTTATATAATAAAAGCCAATTGTCTTGTTTTCAAAAAACAAAACAAAAAATAAAATTTCATAATATAATGCGTACTATTTGAATAAAATAAAAAAAAACAAGTTTCTTTTCTAACGAGTAGGGGGTGAAGGCAGGTGTTTTTTAGTTATGAAAAATGCATATATATTTTAAATTCTCTTCGTAATTTATGGGGGTCTTTGAAAACCTTTTTTTAATAATTATTTTATTTGGAGATTTTTTTAAACTGATGTTTTTCAAGCCAAAGCATCACTATAGACAGTCCGCCAAATATGTTCTGTCATCCTGGCATCAGAGTTGCCTCCATGCGCCAGGAATAATCTGCAACCTAAATGTGTTCTCTCTATTTATCCATTCATTTCCACCAGACATGCACTGTCACACTGACGAATGGGGAAATGCTGGAAAGAGCCAATTGTATTTGTTCAGAAAAGGGCCTTGATTCCCTTGAAACCCGAATGTCCCTCACAAAGAAAGCGATAACCCTCTCCCGACATTACCATAAGTCTCTAAAGAAACTCATCTGGGAAATCAGATGTTTATTACCGGATTCTTGCATGAGAAGTCAAATCAGCTACGCCATTATGTTCTTGATTGGGCTGCTCACTTACCGGCTTGCTTTGTGCACATCTGTCTGGCAAGAACATTATTCTGCAAATTTGTTTCCAGTTGCACTAATAGACAATTCTATCTCTTCATCAAACAGAAATGAGTTTTCATAAGATATCTGCATTAAAAAAAAAGGCTGAGGCTAGTGGCTTGCTCATGAATATCAAGTATCGTGATTAACGCAGGCGGATGGAGTCGTCACACTGGAGAAATTCCAGCAGCAAAACTAAAACAAGAGCTTCTGGCTTAACGTACAAGTGACGATTAAAAACCGAGATGGGTGACGGGTTCCGTCCGTTTTCGCACTCAACGCGCGCTCACAAGGGTCCATTTGCAGAAAATGCCTAAAATAGTTTGTTTGTTCATTCGAACGGATTTGCAGAGATTTAGTATTATATCACTGGCTCACGAGCGGATGCTATGCAGTGAATGGGTGCCGTCAGAATGAGAGTCCAAACAGATGATAAAAACATCACAATAATAACACCACTCCAATCCATCGATTAATGTGAAGCGCAAGGTTAAATAAATTACATTATATAGCTTTCTCCAGTTGCACTTCTTCTTTATATATTTTTTATATTTTATATTTTATATTTTATATATATATATATATATATATATATATATATATATATATATATATATATATATATATATATATTTATATATATATATATATATATATATTTTTTTTTTTTTTTTTTTTTTTTTTTTATATACTCTTTTATATATTTCTTAAAAAGTTGTCTCCTATTCCTTCAATTTTTAACTTGTAATTTTTATCTCTTATTTATAATGCCTGCACTTTTTCTTCTTTCTTTTCCTTTTTCCTTTCTTAAGTTTTTAGACGCTGGGCGGCATTTCACTGCATGTCGTACCACGTATGTATGTGTATGTGACAAAATTTGAATTTCTCTTATCTGAAAAAATGTAATCCAATCAAATGGTACACCCACAGAAAAAAAGGGTAGCACTAGGTGTCCTTGTTAATTATGCACATAAGCCAATCTAACCACATAGCACACTTGGTTAATTACTCAGCACTAACATCATAAAATAAAGTGTACTTTTTGTCTGAGAGCATACAAACGATGGGCAATTGTTATCGATACTCCTTTTATCCGGTCCATTCCACCTCTGTCCTCATTGTGACAGATTTATTTTCATTTTTTTATCTTGAGTGAAAACGTAACAAGATCACGTCGCGTTTACGCCACGCTCCGCAGCGTGCAGCAAAGTACAGGAGTTCTTCTTCCCGAAGACGGAACGAGTCGAATGCAGCCAGGCGCGTGGTCAAGCCTTGACACTTGCACACACACAAAGGACGAATTTCTGAGAAAAAGTCCTGGCAGCGTTGCATCATGTGAAGTGCTTGGTGGACAGGGTTGTCACTGACAACCAGGAACTTCATTTACGCGAACAATAGAAACACAGCAGGCAGAAAGAACAGGCTGATATAGAGCACGTGTTTCTTTCTTTTTTCGATTCTCAGCTTTTTATTGAACGGTTGTCTATTTTTTTCTCCCCCAAATTTTGATGCCACGACATCTTCTGCATGGTCTGAACGAAATTAATTGAATTAAGGTGAGGGTGCATTTATGCATGCAAGAGAAACAACCCTTGGATGGAGGTGGATTCATCTCTGCACCACTTTTCTCAACGTGCAGTTTGATTGGCTTTTTTTAATTACAGTGGCGATGCAAAAAAAGTTGGCCTCAATCCTCGGCATAATAAAAGATTAGATTTTGGGTGCTCGGGGAATCCGGTTCTCTCTAAAGTGTACACCGCTGTCATTGCTTGTGTTGCTATCAACAGAGGGCCAGAGAGGTGACAGGAACAATCACCATAAAAATTACCCACAGGAACTATGTGATCCTTTTAAGTCACGTACAATGCGATGCTGACTTGAAGTCGGGGAAGGAGAGAGACTTTTATTCTCGGAGGAGCGGGAGGTGTTGAGCTAAGATGATAGAGGTTGCTGAGCAGGTCTCTTGTTGCACTTTTAGTGCTAGTGCACTTCACTGCCAGACACATTATTAAGGCGGCTGCTGTTTTTCTGAATCAGCTGTAAACATCGTCTCGTTGAATATCCATTTCGATGCATTTTAAGTGGGTAGCAAACACCGCTGTCTTAAAAAAAATTCATTCAGACTTCATTAAAAGAATAGTTCACTCCAAAAAAAGTAAAAATGCTACTCCCGCCGTTCACTGCAGACAAGTTTGGTTCTTTTTTTGAGAAATCTAGCATCACAGTGAATGGGTGCCGTGAGAATGAGTTCAAAAAACTCCACGACAATCGACTCCGGACCAACAATTATAGTGAAAAGCTGTTAATAACAATAAGCCCATCCTTAAAATGTTCACAGCGTATCAACTTCACGTGCATAATCACGCAAATAGAGTCTATTTCTTTAATAAAGAACGCTCACTTCCTTTTCTGACAAAGCTATCGCTCGATTTAAAAGGGAGTCGTTTTAAATATAAAATTTCCGAATAGCAGCCAATAGAGCTCTAGCAGGAATGTGCAAAAAAATTTAAATATTAGATCAGATTAATAACAGAATTCTCTTTTGCTGCATTATCTAAGTGCACACTGTTTCCTCCGCTAATTGAAAGATTGAAGAAATTAGATGAATGCATCTCCCGGTTTGCATCCATCACAGGAAGATGCGAGCACCATGGCAACCAATCAAACACAGCGATGTTTAGTTTAGTCTCTGGCTTGCAGCCAGTTCCTGTTCTTGAAGATAATGACTCCCTGATGCCAGCAAGCATCCATTCTCCAGTTTAATTAACCTTCAATATATTACATGCATCCATGTTTCTGGCTTATTATGGAGGCAGATACAATCTCAAGTGTTCCTGTTTGCTTTCTTGCGCTGGTTTATTTGAACATGCCAAGTCTGCCCTCACGTGGTATGAGAAGAAACTGAGGGCTGGATATGCAAATCGATAAGATTATGTTAATTAATGTCCGTCAGAACCAACAGGGGGGTGCAGAACGCCAATAAAACAAACCTAATGTTGTTGATGATGATGATGATGATGATGATGATGATGATGATGAAGGACAGAAATGATGTGCGCAGATCAAATAGCTACGCTAGATTTTAGAGCTATTTCGTCTTCCATTTTTTTTTACTTTTAATTGTATTTTTTGTATTGTTTTTTTAATTAACAGATGTGTTTAAAAAAAAAAAAGACCCCTGTGTGTTCCAAAGCAACATCTGTCGTTTAGATTAAGAGACAACAATATGAAAGCAGTCAAATTTATTTATTTATTTATTTATTTGCGTATTTATTATAGCAGTCCATTTCTACTAACAGTTATTTATTCATCTAATCGATCGTTTATATTGTTTAAAAACAACAAAACTCAGGGCGGACGTAGGAACCTATGTTTGTAGAGATTTTTTCCGCACGGTGCGTGTAGCGCGGTGACACAAGTCGATGTATGTGGATGACAGTGATGCTGTGAAATGTAAGTAAATGTCATAAAAATGTACTGTGTTTTAATTTTTATGAGACTGCTCTTGGCACTCGCCTGTGATTTGCGCAATTAGAGTAAATCAGTTAATCAAATTCTATATATTTTAGGTCCCACCGGAAGATATGCCTCTGTCTTTTTATGCATCGCAGTTAAAATATATGTTAACATGCGCCGATATTATTTGCTGGCGTCGTTATTATGCAGTTTATTGTACTGAATAACACTATTGTTTATTGTAAAATATCTTTCACGCGTAACTAAATATGAAATTGTTATTAATTGTTATTAATTCACTTGCTGTGAATGTGTCTACCTGCTCTGTTCTAGATTTACACACCCAGATAGTTTTTCTCGGCCAATGGGCTGACGGCGTGGGCGGAGCAAGATGTTGAGTGACATTCCTCGAGATGCCCTCCTCCGCCCCCTCACCCGGAATGAGGTGGTGGGGATGCTGGTGAGACTCACCGTCTTCGGAGCGGCAACCTATTACAGCATCAAATGGGTGGTGGAGGCCTTGGACCCGACACAGAAGCAAAAATCCCAAGCCAAGAAGCGGGTAAAGACACTGTACACTTAAAGTAACCGTAATAACACACTGAAAGCGATTAATGGGAGTTTGATTGGTGTTGTTGTTATTATTTCTCGTGTATTTCTGTAAATGATTCGCTGTGTTCCCTGACTCTCTCCAGGCCGAGCGGTTGATGAAGCAGATCGGCGTCGAGGGCGTCGGTCTGACCGAGTACGAAATGAACATCGCAACTCATCTCGTCGACCCCCGCGGCATCAAAGTAACCACCGGTTTTCTTGCAATCAGTGCGAAGCGTTCATCAAACCGCCCTGTGCCTGTTACAGTTTACAAAACAACGGGCACAGGCACTTGTTAGTGAAGACGTGATTTATGCACGTCATCGGTTGCCACTGATTTCCAGTTAAATTGTGTTGGCAGATTGGAAGCCGTTGGATTTGGTGAGACCTGTAATCATTGTAACCGCTGGTTACTGATTAGCAGCTTATATCTTCTTCCTTTCTTTGTAAGGTGACCTGGAGAGATGTCGCCGGACTAGATGAAATCATCTCAGAGCTGCAAGACACCGTCATCTTGC
>NC_056703.1:4446222-4456222 GCF_018831695.1 Puntigrus tetrazona | reverse complement strand
CTGTAAATGTTTTAGTAATCTGCAGCAGGTTTTCTGTTGTCTAACTGTCTTATTAGGATGCATGAGTCTTACTGTGAAGTTAAACGTTAATGGTGCATGTCTGACTTTCATCAACACCAATTTAGCCATGCTAAAATTAATTGGGTCTGGGTCATATTCTACCCAAAATCAAAATTTCTTTTTATTTCATCTCAGCTTTCATAGTGGGGATGCGCTGATATCATTTTTGACATGCAGCTGACCAGACATTTAAATTTAGTTCGTGGTGGTGAACAAAAGCATTTAGTAGTAGAAGTAAATGTATGTAAAAGCTGAACAAAGTCGCTCTTGAGGTCCATATGGAGTATATTGAGCGTTTAGGGGCCACTTGAAGCACAAGTTGGACACAGGGACAAATGGTGCTACATGTATCTCTACGAAGAACAGGATGGTGAAAGATGCTAAACGTCTGCCATTTACTGATGTTCAGATGAGAAAGATTGAGCTTGGAACATAATATATATAACTCAAAGTGTCAAACCAGCAACATGATGGTCAGGTGCTGAAAATGAGCAAAGAGGCCAGCTTCTTTCATAAAACGACCAGTTTTGTCCGTCCCCGCTGGAGTTTCTGGCCTTTCACCAGCTCTAAATGCAAAATGTCAAAATGCTCCGATTTAAGCAAGTGTTTCCTGTTTGATGATTACCGTATGTGTTACAAGCCGAGGCACTTTGATAATGGCAGGAGGGAAAATGTGTCTGGCAGCTTGATTAACAGTCTGTCAAACGTTGCGAATAAACGTCTAAATTTATTCAGATTGACGATTTGTTTTTATGACGTCGTGTGCATCTTCAGTGGCGTGTGTACACGTGCTCGCTATGCCCACACTAATTCCTTATTTTCAGGCAGACTCGACTTTCTTCGCGCTTTGGCACCTGATTGCAGCTTTAAAGCTGCTTTGAATGCGTGTTGTTCTGCTAATCAGGTACTAGGAATCAAAATCTGCTCGCGGTTGGTTGGTAAAATCGACATTTCGGTCGTAAAGGTTCACCCGTGCTTGCAAAATGTATTCGAGTTTGTTTCCCCGCTATAGATTATGAGGAACTTAGTATTGCATCGCCGATGGATCCTCTTCAGTGAATGGGTGCCGTCAGAACAGCTGATCGAAAACATCACACATTGCGTTTGAATCGCTTCCTTAAGATGTCTTTAACCTCAAATCATTGTTTTTGGTTTTCTTTCTCCAGTGAAACGTTGTCTCGTCTGAATTGGGAGAGAAATATGCAGATGTTAATTAAAGTTAAACTAGACGGCACCCATTCACTTCACCTGCGTCTAGTTAACTTGGGTGGACTATTTCTTTAATGCATGTATGTTTTTGAAAATACTGTTTTCATGTTGAACTCCATACCTAGAAAGGCACGTTGCCTGGCTGAATTTAATATAAAAAGCTTCTGAAATCATAATAAATCCATCTGGAATATATGTAATTATTGTTGTCCGAATAACGCACATCAGTCAAACTCAAACCCTTGTCTCCGGTCTTTATTTTCACACGTGTACAGGACGTTCTCTTCTTAAAACATGATTGCAACCGCGAGTCACACTGTCATTTTCATCACATGGTCAAAAACACCTTGCTGCAGCTTGTGTCAGTGGGTTCATGATATGGCTTCGTTTAGGTAAGGCCCGATATTGCTAAAAACTCAAAAACCGCTTGGTAAGTTTAATAACTGATATTAATATTAGCTTTCGATGCTCGGACGCTTTATGTGATTTCTAACCCGGATGCGCTCAACCGAAAGCGACTCCACAAGAGGGCAGCATTTGTGTTGAAATATTCCAGAGCGTTTAAAGACACAGCCGACCTGAAACACGACATCTTGGAGAAATCTTGAATATGACCCGTGTGCTATATTCGATTCCTACGTGAAAAATGAAAACATTATATCCTCTGATTTATTAGCCGTGGTTGGGAAATTAACAAGGAGGATATCAAAGTGCAGGTGAAATTAAGGCTGTTATTAAAATTAATTTGGTTTGTAATACAGCATGCGTTTGTTTCTTTATTTTTAATGTTAGGCGATCGCGTTCTTAATTGTTCGGAAAGACGGGATGATTTTGTCCGTGCTTTTGTCCTCGAGTTTCAAGCTGAAAGTACACACTCGGTGTATTAGCACAGAAAAGAGCCACAAGTACTTATTTTTTGCTTTTGTGTTCGACGGAAGATGAAAGAATGTCCAGTTTTTTTGGATGAACTAATCCTTTAAATCCTGTCCTCGGGCGGTAAACCAGGTCCACTGCAGGAAAACACTTCCCACAAAATCTAGATCTCCTCACTTTCTGCAATCCCAGCGTGGTGGAAAAAAATCTCATACGGTAATATCGTGAAATGTGCTTTATCCATGTAGATGTGCCATTTTAAGATGTTGCTTTGGAGCTCAAGAAACGCTTTTTTATTATGTTGAAAATAACAAATGCTCCTCTCGGGGTTGTTTGATGAATAGAAGGAGCTAAAAGACATCATTAATATTAATGAAGTGTATTCAAATGTGACCTCCGTCTCATATTTAGTACAGAAAATTAAAAACAGCATTTTAATAAAATAAATAATAATTATGCTGAGCAAGGATTCATTAAATTGATCAAAAATGACAGTGACCGCATTTATAATTTTTTTTTAATATCAGAATTAATATTTATAAATGATATTTTATGTATAATTCATATAAATGCTTTTCTTCGATCAGGATTTTTAATACTGTTATTGCATTCAAATGGAAATCTGCTGAAAAGCATGCAGTAGGAAGATGCATTTATATGTGATTATTTGACAGGGAGATACTAACGGTATGGTAGGCGCATATTTATTAATATGAATATCAGCGTATATTGTGTTCAAATCAAATCAAAGACGGATCCTCGTCTGTAGTTTGCATAATTAGTTGTTTGATGTATGATTGAGAGGAACCCGCTGTTCGCCGCGTCTCAAAACAGGATTAACTAAAAAAAAAAAACATTTAGATTTACTTGTGATCTACACACAAAAATTCATTTGATTTCTTTGCTCTTTAATTATGTAAAATGTGCATTCTACTCGATTCAGTTATGAAGAACTTGATCAAATTATTTTTGATGTGACCGACACTGTAGTTCCCAGCATGCTTTGCATGGGAATAAAAGGCAAGCATACAAATCTCGAAATAAACTATAATTTTAGTGTGTTTTGAGCGAGGTGAGAAAAGCTGTTTAAAGATGTCCTGAAAGTGCACCGGTGTATAAAGCTGTCGACTCTGAATCATTCAAATGAGGCACGTTTTAAACGAATCCCAAGAAGGGATCAACATGAAATATTAGCGTATTAGGATGAAGATGCAAATTCCTTCTTTGCAACTAGGTGCCGCTTTTGGAGCGTTAAAAGCTCACAAGCACTGCTTAAAAAAAAAAAACGGAAAAATTAATCATCGAACGAATCATTTGGGAGTCGTTAAAAAATCGGGTAAAAATAAATGCATATAATAGGAAAATGAAAGTGTTTGGGACTCCCAAAACCAAAATATGTATCTTTCGTAACGCATTATTGTGTTCATTTATAACAATGCAAATAAACGGTCAAATTTGCTGAAGCTTTCAGTTCAAGTGCATGGTGTGCATCTTTATTGACTCTCTGTTTCTTTCTGCATCGATAGAAAGAAAACGAGAGCTGATGGGAAAACCGCATTGCACTTAAGGCTGTTTTCCAAGTATTATTCGGTGCCCCACTGTGATTTAATTGATGCGTTCATGAGTTATTTTATTCATTTTAAGCGCCCGAGTGAACGCGTTGTCATCTCACTGAGCCCAAGTGCTAATGATACGTTCAGCATGGAGATGTCTGCTAGAGCGGCGGCACCTGCTGTCGACTACAGGGAGCAGGGAACAGAATAATGAAGCTGAGGGCAGAGAAGCACGGTCCTCGGGGAGTAAGCACAGCGCCGGGGTCCTGGAGAGGAAAACAGTCTGCTTGTCTTCAGGAAGTGCACGAGTAATTAGAGGAATGGTGGATAAATGGTGACAGTGGTAGGACACCTGCAGACAACTTCAGCGATCTTAAAGGGGAAAAAAAGTGCATTAGATCACTCGTTCTCCAGCGGTTCCTCTGCTGTGAATGAAACCAGAGTTGCCAAAATGTCACAAAGATACTCCATCAATTATAGCGAAACGCTGTGATAAATGCACCGTTAAGATGCACCGTTTACTTCATACCGTTCCCATTAACTGGCGTACGACGAAATGGGCTTTTCATTAGAGGAAGCGTTATAGATTATGGACAGGTATTTTGGCCAGAGGCGAAGTTAAACGCCTTAATAACGCGCGCATTTTTATCCGCTCGTTCTGACGGCACCCATTCACTCCAGCAAATGATGGAATCCAAATCCGTTCTGATGAAAAAACCAACTATTTTCTTACGGCATTTTAATTTAGTATTTTCCTATACCTTTAAGTGGCCCACAGTATTACTCCTTTGAACTGTTTTAAATGTCACTGCATCGTTTATTCCCCCAGCGCCTTGCTGTTTGAAGCTTTTTATAAATAGTTGCTTTCTCTTATAGAAAAAGATGCGCCCAAGATTTCACGTTTCTGTGTGTTTCTTTTAATGGAGTGTCATGTTTCACCCTCCTGCAGTTCTGAAGGGCATGTTTGAATTTTCTGTTTGTATAATGAAGTTTGCTATATTAATATTCCTTTGATATTTAGAAAAGAGAAGTCTTCTGCAGCGTGGAAGATCTTAGGAAAAAGCTCAGGGGCATTAGCGCTTAAAGCATTTGTTCAGTAGCATGCGGTTCAAATCCCTCATCAGCCTTAATATTCCAAGGAGGCTCGACTTCCTGAGACTTCCTGCTTTCTTCCATCTCCGATAGAAATGTATGTGATGTGTTCAGATGAGAATAATCCCTTGTTGAGTATGTATCTCTTTTATCATGTTCCCGGTTGCATGAAATTATCATGCAATGCGGCGCAAGAAACACCCCAAGCATGTTACTCATGATGTTAGCCATTTCCTCAACATTGACCAGAAATCTAGTCCTGGAAGAGGTTTTTACTTTCTGTCTATTTCCAGTCTGAGATCGGTAATAATTTTATGGTGTTTGAAATGCTCCCTGTTCACTTATTTGATCAATAATGAAGTTCAAATAACTTTACTGTATATGTATACTGTATAATAATGTTACAGTCTCGTTAGGGCAAATCTGACATTACGGCAGCCGGATGAATCCAGTCTTCGGTGTCACGTGAACCTTCAGAAATAATTTTCATATGCTGATTTGGTGTTTAAAAATCGATATTATTTCCAGTGTGTTAAACGGCTTAAAATTTGTTGGACCTCTTTTCCCCACTTTTTTGTTTAGTTTTTTCCAGGATTTAAAAACAGGCCAAAAGAACAGAATTTAGATAGATAGATAGATAGATAGATAGATAGAGATAGATAGATAGATAGATAGATAGATAGATAGATAGATAGATAGATAGATAGAACAAAGATAGATAGAACAAAGATAGATAGATAGATAGATAGATAGATAGATAGATAGATAGATAGATAGATAGATAGATAGATAGAACAAAGATAGATAGATAGATAGATAGATAGATAGATAGATAGAACAATGATAGAGAGAGAGAGAGATAGATAGATAGATAGATAGATAGATAGATAGATAGATAGATAGATAGAACAATGATAGATAGATAGATAGATAGATAGATAGATAGATAGATAGAACAATGATAGATTGATAGATAGAACAATGGTAGATAGATAGATAGATAGATAGAACAATGATTGATAGAGAGAGATAGAGAGATAGAACAATGATAGATAGATAGAACAATGATTGATAGATAGATGGAAAAAACGACAGATAGATAAACGACAGATAGATAGATAGATAGATAGATAGATAGATAGATAGATAGATAGATAGATAGATAGACAGATAGATAGATAGATAGAGCAAGATGATTGAAGATAGATAGATAGATAGATAGATAGATAGAACAGATGATTGATAGATAGATAGATAGATAGATAGATAGATAGATAGATAGATAGATAGATAGAGATAGATAGATAGATAGATAGATAGATAGGAAGATAGATAGAAGATAGATAGATAGATAGATAGATAGATAGATAGATAGATAGAATAGATAGATAGATAGATAGATAGAACAAAGATAGATAGATAGATAGATAGATAGATAGATAGAATAGATAGATAGATAGATAGATAGATAGATAGACAGATAGATAGATAGATAGATAGATAGATAGATAGATAGATAGATAGATAGATAGATAGAACATAGATAGATAAAATGACAGATAGATAGATAGATAGATAGATAGATAGATAGATAGATAGATAGATAGATAGATAGATAGATTGATAGATAGATAGATAGATAGATAGATAGATGAGAACAAAGATAGATAGATAGATAGAACAATGATAGATAGATAGATGAGATTGATAGATAGATAGATAGATAAAATGACAGAAGATAGATAGATAGAAGATGATAGATAGATAGATGATAGATAGATAGAACATAGATAGATAAATAGATAGATGGATAGATAGATAGATAGATAGATAGATAGATAGATAGATAGATAGATATAGATAGATAGATAGATAGATAGATAGATAGATAGATGGATAGAATCTGTCACTTTAACAAATGTAATGCATCATTTTAGAATATAAGAGTTAACTCTGAGATATAAATTATGTTATGCTCAAAATATAAAAGTAGTACAGAGAGTGTGCTTTAAGCAAAAGCAAACATATTTTTGTGGTTATGTAGAGCCCAGAAATGATTAAGTGATATGAATCGTGGATGTCTTGTAACGGCCATAAAGGCCTTCCCACTAAACCATTTTTGCCATGAAAGGAGAACTCTCTGGAAGTAATGACCTTTCTCACTGACAGGATGTAGCTCTATATTTGTGTCTTGGTTATATCATGGCTGTAGATCTTAATATGAAAATGATTAGGATGTTCACCGCTCTCTCTCTCTCTCTGTCTGTCTTTCTCTCTCTTCTTCTGAGCGGAGCTGGAGTCAGGATATAAAGGCCGCCGTTCCATTACCACTGCTGATTGAGTCTAGGGGCGTTTTGAGAGGTTTTCAGATGAAAGTAGTTTAAAGGTTGTGTGTGTGAGAGAGGGATTTGAGAGACCCTTTCAGACATCAGATAAAGGTAGCTATTGGAGACTTTATAGAATTGCGTGCGTGGGTCTTTGGCTGTGTGTTTGTTTCAGTACCTGAAGCGCCATTTTGTACGATTGTATGGTGTGTGTGTGTGTGTGTGTGTGAGGGCTCTTTAATCCACCAAATCAAAGTAAAAGAGCCATGGATCATTAACTTTGAACCCAGCTTCCTGTGTGTGTTTGTGTGAAAGTGAAAGCAGAAAGTCAAATACTGATCCAACAACTCCTCCTTTTCTAATGTTAACATCTACTTCTAATTAAAGGTGTTTTTCCAGTGTTGAAATAATTGATCATATTGCAGTTTAATGTACAGAGACAACTGTAAAAATGACTGATTTTAACAGAAAAAAATCACAGTAAAAATCTGTTAACGGTAAATCCTGTACAATTTACAGGGGAAAGAATTCATGCATTGCGCTTAAAATATTGTTTGAATTTGATGTTTTTCTTTAAAATCACTGTTTCTTATTATTTCAGTTATGTTTATTAGGGTTGTATGTTACATCTGATGTTGTTAAATTAATTTTTATTGCATATCTCTTTAGTGTTTGTTTGAATGACACTGAGCTCCTTCCACATGTGTTTTCATTTAAAAGATTTTCAAAACAGATTTCAGCACTTTAATAGGTTGGTATATTAACATTATATCAGTTAATGAAATTACGGTATTTAACCGTAAATTGACCTTAAAGCAGTAAAATCAAAAACGTTATCATTTTTTTGTGCAGTAGAATTCGCAACCACAGCTGCCAGTTTTTCACCGTAAATTTTACAGAATTTTTTTTTACTGTATATGTAAGCCATTCATATAAACACTGATTCTGTGGCACTTTCTAAACAATTTTGTTGATGTCAGTTTGAAAAATAAGGAGAAATCCAAAAATTCAAAATCTCCATGAGTGTCTTCCTTCTGTGGAACACAACTGAATATATTACATATATGTATATAATATATATATATATATATATATATATATATATATATATATATATATATATATATATATATATATATATATATATTTTTTTTTTTTTTTTTTTATATATATATTTTGATGAATGTAACTGAAACTGTTTTTGCTTCCCATTTACTTCCAAAGCTACCGGCAATAGCTACTGTAAGCTATTTGATAAAAATAAAAATAAATAAAATAAACTTTGAGTTTTTTTAATGGCACTTTATATCTGATATCAGCCGACAATTTGGCGTATATAATATCTTCTTTTATAAGTGATCTTTTGACTAAAAATTCAATTTAAATTCTGTCATTAATTACTCACCCTGATTTAATTTTAAATCTGTAAGACCTCCTTTCATCTACAGAACACAAATTAAGATATTTTTGTTGAGAGCTCTCTGATTCTCTCATAGATCTCAATGTAATTACGATCAAGGTCCAGAAACGTATCAAGGACATAGTTAAAATAATCCATGTGAAATCAGGGGTTGAACCGTAATTATATGAAGCTTTTTGTGTGCAAAGACAACAACTTAATTCAACGATTTGTCTCATCTGCCATTTTGGAGAGGATTGATTGGCGAGCAGATGATATTTAGAAAGCAGCCAATTAGTCAATATCAATTAGTCCAGAAACAAAAAAACTAGTCGGCTGTTGGTGCCCAAAATGAGTGTTTAACAGACTTATGAACAAGAAAGAGAAGAGCAGAAGCAGCAGGCGAAGTGATGATGGTAAAAAGTAACAACCAGTACAAATTCAACATTTACTGTTATGCCAAAACTGCTTCACGGCAACATCCCATAAACATTTCCTCTTATCTGTCTCTATTCAAACAGACAAAACAGGTCATGAAACCCCATGAGCATGAGATTGAACAACAATGAAATTAAAAACATAATAAAAGAATAAACAATAAAAGTACTCATACAATAATAAGCTATCAAAATAATCAAATGCTAATAGTAAGTAAATAAGTAAAAATGACTTAATGATAAATCATGTGAATGACTGATGAGTATAAAATGATTATGCAATAAATGAATTAAAAAACGTAAACATAAAAACACAACACATGAGGATCTAAGTAGCTTCGTAAAATTACGGTTGCTATATTTCTGGACATTACTCGTGGTAATTACATTGTAATTAATGACAAAAATTTAAGGCAACCAGCCTGAGGAGATATTTGAATCTCCTCAAACTGTAGTTTTCAGTTTATACAACAAAAAGTTGAGAACACTATCCTACAAAAATTAGTTAAGAAAACCTAAAAATCTCTGAAGCTTGTCGCCTTAAACGTTTGAAGTTTTCTCAACTTTTGATTTTTTTAAATTGTGATAGCACATGCTGCATACGCTTTTTACACTGTTTACATGAAGTATAGTTTATGATATAATAAACGATGATAATACAATTTTTGCACTTGCAATGATTGCTTAGTTAGGTGCTAGAAAAAAAACAATGGACACGCTTCACCTCCAAAATACCATGCATCTCTAATTACATTGAGGTTATACCGTGATGATCGCTCCTGACATCCTATTTCGGATCTGTGTACGGATGACATCCCAGCGCCATTCGTGCACATAACACTGGGCAGCGCAGGCCAGGTCATGTGTCAGTTTGATGGGCGTGAGTCACGGTGACGGCTCTATTAGAGATGTTAATAGAAACAGGACAAAGGCACAGCACCCACTCAGGAAGCAGGAGATTGGGATAATGATGGTTAATTAACTCACGGGTCCCTCTCCTCCTTCTCCTTTACAGGAAAGAAAATATGACTCACAAAACAGCTGACCACCCGC